>NC_044561.1:7939875-7977818 GCF_007565055.1 Rhinopithecus roxellana
GCCCTGGGGAGAGGGCTTCCTGAGTAGGACATGTGACCTCCGGGCAGTTTCTGGTGAAATGGGACCTTTTGTGAACCTACTAACTACTGGTACAAGGATGGCACAGGAGGCTGTGCTCAAGTTCAGTTCAGAAAACCTTTACTGAGCACCTGCTGTATGCAAGGTTCTGTGCTGGGTGCCGGTGCTGCAGAACCAGATGTGACCTCACTGAAGGGACATGAGGATGCTGATCTGCCATCTCTGTGGGAGCCTTGGGTGGCTGTGTTCTGGGGACCACCTCCTTTTCAAAATTTTACAAACCAGGGAGAGGAATGATTGCCATTTTACCGATGAGGAAATGGGCCCAGAGACATCGAGGAACTTGCCCCAAATCACATAGCCAGTGAGTGGCACGGCCTGGGCTCTGACCCAGGGTTCCTGACTCCTCATGAGCTCCTGTTTTCAGATGCTAGGGCAAGCGTGTCTTACCCCCTGGAGTAAGGATGGCAGGGACCGTCTGGTTGAGCCTCAGTTGGCCCTCCCAGCACACCTGCCAGAAAGGTATTTGTTAGCTCCATTCTGTGGGTGAGGGGACAGGAGTTTGTGAATTTTTTTTTTTTTTTTTTTTTGAGACGGAGTCTCGCTCTGTCACCCAGGCTGGAGTGTAGTGGCCGGATCCTGGCTCACTGCAAGCTCCGCCTCCCGGGTTCACGCCATTCTGCCTCTGCCTCAGCCTCCCGAGTAGCTGGGACTACAGGTGCCACCACCTCGCCCGGCTAGGTTTTTTTTTGTATTTTTTAGTAGAGACGGGGTTTCACCATGTTAGCCAGGATGGTCTCGATCTCCTGACCTTGTGATCTGCCTGTCTTGGCCTCCCAAAGTGCTGGGATTACAGGCTTGAGCCACCACGCCCAGCCTTTCGTGAATTTTTTTTGCTCAAGATCACACAGCTGGATGATTTCAGAGCTGAGACCAAAACCCAGGACTGTGGGTCCAGCACTTTTTCTTCTGTAACAGCAACTACAAGAGTATGTTGCAGGCACATAGTAGGTCCTTAGGAAAGGTTTGTTGGATGAGGGCACAGCTCTGTCACATGGAGAAGACCTGTTTGTCCCTCTGTCTCCCAGGCGGAGAAGAATAGAGGGCTGAGGAAGGGTGGCTGCAGCTGGCATCACTCACACTCCTCACTCCTGCATTCCCCCTCCCCATGTCTCCCAGGCTCTGATGTCCCTCTTTGTCCTGGCATCCAAGGATGGTTGGGTGAACATCATGTACAATGGACTGGATGCTGTCGCTGTGGACCAGCAGGTGGGTGTAGCTGGGACCAGGTCAAGCCTTGATGCAGGGAGGGACATGGTATCCTTGGGGCCCAGTGGTTTGAATTTGAAACTGGTGCCAGCGAGACCCACAGCCCCAGTGTCTCCCCACTGTCAGCACAGCCCACCCCTGACATCTTGGCCTGAATCTTCACCATTAGAGCCACTCCTTAAATCATTGTTACATTTGCTTTGGCAAATCCCCCCTGCTCTGTGTGGAGAGGCATCTGAGCTGCTCCTGCCTGAAGGGGCGCAGAGCCTGGTGGGTAGAGAACCAAGTGCAGGCAGAGAAGAGGGGCTGAGCCAGCTGGCAGAGGAACAGAGAGGGTGAGAGTGTGATGTGTTTAGGGAATTGAGAGTTGGGGGCTAGGTGCAGAAAATGAGAGGCAGGAGATGGGGGAGGAGGCAGGTAGGGCTAGGTGGTCTGCAAGACCCCGAGTGTGCAATGACAAGGGGCAAAAGTTTATTCTGAGGGCAGAGAGAGCCAGTGAGGGGCTAACAGCAAGAGTGGTGTCCCTGCTTGTCAGGTCTGCTTATCAGTGCAGCCTCCTGAGGGCTGCTGAGTGAAGATGGATTTGGGAGGGGGATTGGGTGGAGGAAGTCAGGAAAGAGACTCAGTCTTGGCTTCCGAGACCCCTGGGGAGCAGGGGTCCCTCTGGGTCTAGGTGGAGACTTTAGGCAAGATGTGTGGCTGACCAAGATTGGCTGTGTTCAGACTGAGGGGGTCACTGGGAGAAGAAACAGAAAGATTCTCTAGCTCAAGACAGGGCCCACTCAGTGGTGGAGGCAGGGCTGTGTGCAACTCCCAGGCTGGTAATGGACCCCTGGCTCTTGGCTTCATGGGTCCCACCCAGTAAGACTCTGGAGCTGGATGTGGGGGTGGCGGTATTGGGTGGGAGGAATAAGAATGCTTGGCTGCATCTTCCTCTACTTCCTTGTCTGCTCTGTGTCCTCACCCCCACCAATGCACGCATGCACATGCATACACGGATTCCACCAAGGAATCTGTGCATCCAAGTTTTCCTCTCTGCTGGCCACCTTGTTTTCTGCCTTATTTCTGGATGGGTGAAAAAGTGGATGGATGGAGGTGTCGATGGAGGGGTGGCTGGCTGGCTGGGTGGGAGAATGGGTGGGTGGTGAATAGGTGGGTGGATGGATGGATGGATGGATGAATGGATGGATACATGGGTGAGTGGATGGGTAGGTGAATGGATGGGTGAATGGGTGGGTGAGTGGATGGGTGGATGGATGGATGGGTGGGTCGATGGGTCGATGGGTGGATGGGTGAGTGAGTGGATGAATGGGTGAGTGGATGGGTGGATGGATGGATGGGTGGGTGAATGGATGAATGAATGGGTGGATGGGTAGATGGATGGATGGGTGGATGGATGGGTGGGTGGATGGATGGATGGGTGAGTGAGTGTGAATGAATGGGTGAGTGGATGGGTGGGTTGGTGGATGGATGGATAGATGGATGGATGAGTGGGTGGATGGATGGGTGGATGCATGGATGGATGGGTGGGTGGATGAATGGGTGGATGGGTGGGTGGGTGGATGGGTGGGGAGGTAGATGGATGGATGGGTAGATGGCTGGCTGGCTGGCTGGTTGCCTGGTGGGTGGATGGATGGGTGGATGCATGGATGGGTGACTGGATGGATGGGTGGGTGGGTGGATGGATGGGTGGATGGATGGATGGGTATGGATGGATGGGTAGCTAGATGAATGGCTGGCTGGCTGGTTGGCTGGTGGGTGGATGCATGGATGGGTGAATGGATGGATGGGTGGGTGGATGGATGGGTGGATGGATGGATGGGTGTATGGATGGATGGGTAGATAGATGAATGGCTGGCTGGCTGGTTGGCTGGTGGGTGGATGCATGGATGTGTGAATGGATGGATGGGTGGGTGGATGGGTGGATGGGTGGGTGGATGGGTGGGTGGGTGGATGGATGGGTGGATGGATGGATGGGTAGATAGATGAATGGGTGGCTGGCTGACTGGTGGGTAGATGGATGGGTGGATGCATGGATGGGGAGTGGGTGGGATGGATGGGTGGATGGGTGGGTGGATGGATGGATGAGTGGATGGGTGGTGGATGGATGGGTGAGTGAGTGGAAGGAAAGGTGGATGGATGGATGCATGCATGCATAGGTGAATGAATGGATAGGTGAATGAGAGGAAGAAGACAGACGTTTCCAGGAGGCAGCCGCTAAGCAGGGAGGGAGAGGTGGCTTTCTTGGCTGAGGACTATATTGTGTCATGCTCAGGGTATTTACTTCTTACCTGCTGCCTCATTTAGACCTCACAGCTGCCTTCCTGGAGGCAGGCTCAACACATCCCCACTCCATGGAGGCTCAGCCAGGTTGGGCACTTCCCCATGGTCCTGTAGGGCCTGATCAGCCTCCTCAGCCCTCTCTGACTCCCCTGCAGCCTGTGACCAACCACAACCCCTGGATGCTGCTGTACTTCATCTCCTTCCTGCTCATCGTCAGCTTCTTTGTGCTCAACATGTTTGTGGGTGTCGTGGTGGAGAACTTCCACAAGTGCCGGCAGCACCAGGAGGCTGAAGAGGCGCGACGGCGGGAAGAGAAGCGGCTGCGGCGCCTGGAGAAGAAGCGCCGGAGTGAGTGGGTGCCTGTGGAGGGTGTGGGCCACCCAGCTCTAGGCCCCTCTGCCTGGACCTGACCCCAGCCTCCTGAGCCTTTGGAGCTGGAAGGGAACAAATGATACAGCCCCTGTGTCCAGGGCTCAGTCACTTCTCCCAGCATCTTCCCGTCCAGGGGATCTGAGCTCCATCAGTGTCCAATGGCTGACACCACTGCCAACCTGAGTGAGGCTGTTGGGGGTTCAGTCCAGGCATAGGGCAAAGGCAGAGCCTGGGCGCCCTGGGCCATGGGAAACCTGCCCTCCCTGCAGGCAGGCCCAGAGCTCCTGCCACAAGCTCATTTGGGGTAGATGGAGAGAACGAATGTCCTGCCTTCTTTGTCACCCTTCCCCACAGTTTCTGTCATGGTGCTTTGGCTGGGTGGAGATCTAACACTGATTCCAGGGCCTGGGGTGGATCAACATCTTCCTCCTTGCCCCCTCCCTTTCCTCCACCTTTCTGTCCTTTGTGCTTTGTGCCCTTTCGCTTGACCCCAACTCTCTGTGGTCTGTGCCACTCCCCCTGCACACCTGCAGAGGCCCAGCGGCTGCCCTACTATGCCACCTATTGTCACACCCGACTGCTCATCCACTCCATGTGCACCAGCCACTACCTGGACATCTTCATCACCTTCATCATCTGCCTCAACGTGGTCACCATGTCCCTGGAGCACTACAATCAGCCCACGGTGAGCCCTGGTCTGTCTCCCAGCCCAAAGTTACAAGGTGAGGGTGGGGTCTCAGCAGGACCCCACCCCAGGGATAGGGTAGGGAAGGGGTTAGCTGATAGCAGGATGTGAGCAGCCTCTCCATGCTGGGCTCTATGCTGGACACTGCAACGGGAGGAGGTGCCGGACAAGCTTGCCCTCAGGAAGCTCAGGGTCTGGAAGGGAAGGGTCAGAGGGAAGGTGGGTCAGGGAGGCACATTTGGTCTGTGGTTTGCACATGGGTGGCAATGACTGTGGTGTGTTAAATATTGACTCTTTGCAAGCCACACTACATGTATGAAGTCTTTAATCTTCACAGCAATCTTAAGGCTGGCAGGGGGAATCCTTTGTCCAGATTTTATAGGTGAGGAACCTGAGGCTTAGAGAGCTTAATTATGCTGCCAAAATTACTCAGCCATAGGTAGTGGAACCAGGTCTGGAACTTAGATTTGCATTCAAAGCCTACCATGTAGCCTCCATTTCTACCTGGGCATATGGAGACTATGCAAAGGGTGGAAGGACCATTTCAGGCAAACACTGATGGTGGATGAGGATGACCATTTCCCAGCTTGTTGCAGACCAGGTATGTGAGGGGCATGTGAGAAGCAAGTGCATTCTAAAAACCCTGATGGAGTTGGAGGGGAAGAAGAGGGAAGCAGAGCTTCCAGGTGTGGAATTAATACCTTGTTTCAAATCATGAGAGAGGAATATTATGAATGCAGGAAAAAGAAAGATAACCATTGGCAAAATGAAACAATAATTATAGAACTTCCAAATTAACAGGAAAAAATGGAAGACTAATGGTTTACATTTACCAAGTATTGTTCTGTGTCCAGCACTGAATTATTAGCTCATTTAATTTTCATAGCAGCTTTCTAAGATGAAATGACTTGCTCAAGATCATATGGTGAATTTGGATTTGGAGTGAGCACTAAGCCAGGATTCAAATGTAGGCAGTCTGGCTTGGTAGCTCTTCATTAATACCCTGTATTGCCTCCAAAGGTACCAACTAGACCAGATACACACAAATAGGAAAAAGGAAACAGAAGGAATAACAACATAAAATAAATAGCACACATTAAGGTGGAAAGAATAAAAGCAGCATATAAATAATTACACTAAAAGTAAATGGACTAAATTCTCTCCTTAAAAGGCACAGACTTTCTGAGTGGAGGAAGGTTCTGGAGCTGGTCATGTGCCCTGGATCATGCTTCTCTTTGTTCCCCCATAGTCCCTGGAGACAGCCCTCAAGTACTGCAACTATATGTTCACCACTGTGTTTGTGCTGGAGGCTGTGCTGAAGCTGGTGGCATTTGGTCTGAGGCGCTTCTTCAAGGACCGGTGAGTGGCCAGGCTGGGTTAGGGCAGTAATAGGGTAGACTGCAGGATGAGGAAGCAGGCCTGACCCTTAGGGAAGTCTGGAGCAGCCTGAAGAGGGGAACCAGTAAGCATCTAGGCACTGATGGACAGGCGTCCCAGCTGCTGCTTATAGCTCTGAACAGGAAATGATTATGGTATCATCTGATGGGTGCAGGGCATTCCACTTGAACCTTCTTGGTTCATCTTTGGTAGGTTGTTTCTACCCTATAGGCAGAGCAGGGTCTGCCTCATGCTAATACTCCTTTTTGAAGGGAATAATGAGGCTTAAAGAAGTTGGTGGATTAGCCTAAGGCCAGACAGAGGGAGCAGCCAGCTCAAGGTTAGGCCTGGAAGTCACAGTCCATGCCTCCTCTCCTGCAGGAGGCCGGAGATGTTTATCCTGATCAGCCCCTTGCTTGAGGAAGTGATGGCTATGGGGAGCAGAGATGGGCCTGGACCCAGTGGCGTTAGGAGGCGCTAGTAAGGGAGGGCAGCCACACAGCCCAATGGGCCACAATAGAAGGTTGAGGACTTGGGAGTCTCCCCTACTAAGATGTGTCTGAACCAGAGGGATCCTCCTTATGCCCACTCCTACCCTCCCATGCACGACTGAACAGATGGAACCAGCTGGACCTAGCCATTGTGCTACTGTCAGTCATGGGCATCACACTGGAGGAGATAGAGATTAATGCGGCCCTGCCCATCAACCCTACCATCATCCGCATCATGAGGGTTCTGCGCATCGCCCGAGGTGAGGGGCAAGGGGTGGGACAGGGAACGGGGGCAAGCAGGGGCAGGATGAGACTCCTCATTGCCTGATGAGAGCATACAGGAGTGGGGTGGGGAGAGGTGGGGGCAGGAGTTTGTGGGCATGGTGGGCTCCTTGCTGAGCAGGGGTGAGCAGGAGCCAGGAGGCACACAGCCAACACACACACATGCACCCTCTGTGTGCACACACTTCCCCCAGCACACAGACAGCTTGGCATAGCACACATGGATACACACTCCCACTTCCTTGTAACGTCATGACCCATGGGGTCCAGTCTCAGAGTGTGATGCAAGGAACCCAGTCCAACTGGGAAGATGTGAAACACCTCCAGCTCCTCACTGGCGTTTCTCAAACACAGTGACTGGGATTTACGGTCTTCAGAGACCCTTCTCCCTCCCCTCAAGGTAGTTCCCACACTTCTTTTAAAAGCCTCCTGCCTAAGGGCGAGCCCAGGTGCCTCTTGCTCTTCTGCCTGCCAGAAACTCAGCGAGTGATGCCAGAGTCCGCTTTATCGAGAGGGGAAGGGAAGAGATGTGGCCACTCACGCTGGTCCTTTGTGCCTGTGACAGTTCATGGCACACTCATTCACACACTTCATAGACCTCAGTTCCCATGAGAATGCCCCATCCTCGGGGGCTGTTTTACAGTGACACCCACGCCTTGTGTCCACATGTTTTTGTGCATGCCCCACTCACCCTGTGGCTGCACCCACATTCTTGTAATGTGGCGTCTGAGAGCTGGACTCTGCTTGCACGTGCCTTCATGTGCTTTTCTACCGAGTTTACGCATGTGCACACACGCGTGCACACACACGTCCCCACCGGCCCGGGGCTGAGTGGGCGGGGCTGGGTCTCGCCCACAGTGCTGAAGCTGTTGAAGATGGCCACAGGGATGCGGGCCCTGCTGGACACGGTGGTGCAAGCTTTGCCCCAGGTAAGAGCCACTCTTTCTGGCAGCCCTCCTAGGGGTCATTGGTGTCAGGCTGGGCCCTGGGGCATGAAGGCTCTGATATTCCTTCTCACATCTGCCAGAGCCAGGGCAGATGCTGTCTCTGGGGATGCATTTTGAGCCAAGGGCTGACAGGCAGAAAGGGTCCCTTTCTGCCTGTGTCTTCCGGCTTCACCACATGGCCGCCAGTGACACTCTGTGTCCAGCCCTGCGCACGCACTCAGGATCCACATCGTGCCCTTGGTTGCCCCCGGGCTGGTGGAGGGAGATGGATACTTCAGGGAGATGTGGGGAGGGACCTCCAGCATGCTCCAGAGAGAGGAGACTGCCAGACACTCCCTGGGGAGATAGGGAAGGCAGCCTAGGAAAGGGGACCTTTGAGCTTGACTTCCAAGGGTGGCTTGTCAGAAGAAGGTGGCAGTGTGGATGGGGAAGTTCCGAGATGGCATTCCAGGAGGGGCAGCATGAGACACTGACCCAGGTGGGGATCTCAGAAGTTAGGGAAGTTGCTTTACCCCCACCCCGTGGTTAGTGAAAAGGGAGATGTGATCAGGGCCACAGAGGGCATCTTTTTTATCCTCCTGGGAATTTTGCAATCCCAGTCCTTCCCTCCCTTGCTGTCTTGACTGCTTGAGGCTCTTCTTCCCCCTCCCCTAAGGGTGGCCTCTCCTGTGAGCTGACCCTCAGGCACATTTATTTATTCATTGTGATTCATCGAGTCATCAGGAACTTTAGACACCTTAAAATACAAGGCACAGATACTGCACAGTAAAAATGAGGATACAAGATTAACGGCGCAGGGAAGGTGGAAGCAGAGCTAATTCTTTCGGGGAGTGAAGCTAAGGACATGGGTGAGTTCTGTTCCTGAGTTAGGTGTGAGCTTCCCAGCAGCCACGGTATAAAGGGAAAGTGGCATGGTCTGGATGGAAAGCAAGGACATTCATTCAGAGACGTGGTTTTTCCTAACACTAAATGTCTTCAGGGGACTTTGTCCCATGGGAGATGGGGGAGTGATGCTGGGTGGCAGGCTGTGCAGACAAGAAGTAGATTGGAGCCCCCACTTGGGCCATAATGCCTGAGAGCAAAGTCTGGGCCCTGGGCATGCAACTTAGCTTTTCGTGCCTCAGTTTCCTTGCCTGTGAAATGAGGATGGTGGTGAAGCATCGCTCCCTCAAGTGCTTATTTCAAAGGGCAGCAGTGAAGTTTCAGGTGGTTAAAGCTTATGAAGCACTTCAGAAGCCTGGTTCATGGGAAGTGCCTTGTAAGAGGCTGCTAGGGATGGGGATGGCAGGTGTGTGGCTTGGCCTCCCTGGCCTCCTTGCTCCCACTCCCCTTCCTCATGCTCTCAGCCCTGGGCAGTCCTATCATGATTCCCAAATCCAGTGCGGAGCTGGCATGGGCCTTGGCACATGGAGATGTTCAGGACATCCCAGCCTCCAGCAGGAGACCCATGGTAGTCATTACAAGTGCATCAGCACTTTAGAAGAAGCAGGTGCCGAGTGCCGCTGGCCGTGAAATGGTGCTGACCCCTCAAAATCCATTTGCTGTTGCTCATGCTGTTGCATGGACATTGCCCATTTCCTCGATTCTATGTAAAGTGCTCAGAAAACGAAGCTTCAGCCTCTCCCCACCAGACTCTGCCCCAAGAAGAGGGAGGAGGCATCAGAGAAGGCTTCTCAGGGGAGGTGACCCATGGACTGGGCTCTGAGGGGTGGGGAGGAGGCATTTTCCAAGCAAAGACAGAGGGTCCTCCCTGCAGAGGGAAAATAATATGCCAGGGCACTGTGGGGCTGTTTTCTGTGTGGCTGGAGGGTGTGGGGTTGGAAGATCAGGCTGGGAGGGGGTCCCTGGGGGCCAGGTCACAACACACCTTCAATGCCAGGGAAGCAAAATCGGGCTTTATCTTGCAGGCAGTGGGTGCCACAGGAGGGTTCTAGACAAGGGAGGTTGCAGCCAGAGCTGCTTTTGAGAAGGTGGCTCTGGCGGTTGGGAGGAGAGTGGATTGGAGGAAGACGCTGGAGGCAGGGAAGCTGGTGAGGAGGCTGCCGCAACCCTACCGGCTCTGAGATGCTGACAGTGAGGAGGGGAGAGATGGAAAAGCTGAAGGCAATCCTGGTTAAGAGACGCTGCCAGCCCCGGCCTGCGCAGGGCACAAAGCTGAATTCCTAGGGCCTCGACCACGCCAGATCCTTCTTAGCAGTTAAGGCCTTACAATTTGCCTCATAGGTGCTCAGTAAGTGCTTGTTTTATTAATGAAGGGAACATCATTTAATTAGACACTAGCAGTACAGAACGGCTGGCCAGGAAACCCTTCTTTGGAGTGGAGAGGAGAAACTTGAGGAGTGGTGATTAACGGGGTTTACTTCTCAGCAGTTAATGTGAACGTCTTCTGATTCTCTTCACGCAGGCCTTCTGAGGGTTCTAAGAGAGATTTCAGTTCTAGGGCGAGAATGTGTTTGACCTTATCTTATCCATAGCATGAGTTAAAGGTGGTCTCCAGTGCAGGGATAGATTTGAACTAGGTCTGGAATCTGGGACGCTTTCTCCCACAGGAGCTGTGGGACGGGGGTGGCTGGGTTTGCAGAGCCTTCTGGGGTCCACGGGCCTGCGTGATTCCTGCCTTCCCTCCTCTCTATGGCCAGGCCTCGTGCTGGCCCGAGGAGGCAAATCTGATCTCATGCAGCTGTGTTCCTGTTCGTGAAGATTTCCCAGACCAGCAGATGACAGTGACAGGGACAAGTGCATTTCGGTGGTTTCGTAGAGGAGCTAATGTTAGTGTTGACACCTCCTGCCTTCTCCCTTCCCTTCATTCTTCCATCCATTCAACCTTGGTAGCCACACAAGGTGTGTAGCACAGGTTGTGTGCACAGATCCTGGGGCCAGCCTGCTGGGTCTGGACCCCTGTCCTACCAGTTACTAGCTGTGCGCCTCTGGACAAATGATGTCGCCTCTCAGTCTGTCTCTTTCTTCATCTGAAGAATGGGGATAAAAGATAATTCATGGATTATTGTGAGGAGGAGGTGAGCTCATTAACCTCAAGTGCTGGAAATGGGGCGTCTTGTGGTAAAGGCGGCACAAGTGTTTTCTTGTTATTCTGAGCCCTGTGCTGGAACCAGCCTGCCCTCCAGGTCCTGTGGGGTGGCAGATGTGGACACACAGCCTGGGGGAACGTTACAGCTGCTCTGACCCTCAGGCTGCCCACCCCCACCGCCCCAGCCTCCACCCTTCCCAGGCCTGGTGTGCCCCCACCTGTTCCCCAGTCCCAGCCGGCCTCACCTGTCTTCCCGCAGGTGGGCAACCTGGGCCTCCTCTTCATGCTGCTCTTCTTCATCTATGCTGCCCTTGGGGTGGAGCTCTTTGGGAAGCTGGGTGAGTGACTCCCAGCGCAGGCCTGTGGTGGGGTGCAGCGGGGCTGCAGGATGACTTGGTGGAGCAGGGACCCCCAGCCCATCACATCAGGGTCTTTGTTTTGAGGAGATGCCTACAGCAGGGCCCCCAGCTGTCTGGTCTCCCAGGGAACCTGCCCTCCCTACCACTGTAGTTGTTGCCTGTCTTGTGTTGGTGCCTGTCTTGAGCCAGCACCGCCCCAGCAAGTGGAGAGTCCAGGGTGGGGGCAGAGGGCAACAGAGCACTGGCCGAGCTCTGCCCTGCACCGGGATGGCTCTGAAAAGCAGGGTTCCCTGACAGGCTGGCCCTCACCCCATTTCATCCTCTTTCTCAGAAACCCATTCTTCGGTGGGGGGCAGAACTAGACTCACCCAAACCTGAGCCCCAGCTCATGCGCCATCTCCCCGAGCCTCAGTTTATCTGTGGGCTGGGCACAGTCTGCACGCCCCTCCTAGAGTGTGATGAGGGTTCTGAGGCAAGGTGGGAGGCACCGGGTCAGGGTGAGCCCCGCAGGTGCTTTGCCATTGGGCAGGGCTGACCTCCTCCCCGCTTCCAGTCTGCAACGATGAGAACCCGTGCGAGGGCATGAGCCGGCATGCCACCTTCGAGAACTTCGGCATGGCCTTCCTCACACTCTTCCAGGTCTCCACGGGTGACAACTGGAACGGGATCATGAAGGTACTCCCGGGTGGGCTGGGGTGGAGAAATCAGCCAGATGCTGGGACAGTGAGGATGCTGGTCCTGCTGCTCAGGGCTCTGCCCACCCAGCCCCACCGCACAAGGGAGGGGCGTGCAGGGCACGGAGGAGTGGAGGGGCCTGCCCAGGACCAGCACAGTGGGGAGAGCTGAGCCGTAACAGGCCCCTTGTCTACCACTGTCCCATCCCCAGTATTGCCTGGGATCGGGGCTCACATTCTAGGGGAGACAACTCCACCTGGTTCCAGGGGGTACCTGGGGCCCAGGCAGGCCCGAAGGCCAGGGCCAGGCCCCCTAGTGACTGTCGCACCAACCAGGTCAACTGGCAGAGGCTCCCTAGCCTGGGCTGCAACCTGGGCTGGGCTGGGAAGGGCAGGGAGGGGCTCCCGGAGGACAGGGGTGAGGCCTCGGTTCCGGGGCCCTAAGGTGGAGAGGGCAGTGATAGGCCTGTTCTGCCTCTCACCCCCACCTGCAGAGCCCCCAGTCGCCCCAGCAAGGGGGCAGGAAGCCAGGGGGGTAGGAGAGGTGGTCACTGTCCTCGGCCCAGGGCAGGAAGGTGGTGGAGTCTTCTTGAGCTTTGTGGTTGGGAGTTGAGCTGAAAAACCAGAAAAGAAGGACAGGGAGGCCCTGGTCCCGAATGCACCCTACTCCCCAGGGGCCCCTGAAGGAAGCCCCAGATGCCCCTCCTCAGGCCTGACTGTGTCCCAGGGAAGCAGGCCAGCTGTGGGGAGGGTGACGTGGGCGGGAGCAAGAGAGTAGGAGAGGGCGCTGGGCCATCGTCTGTCCATGCGGGGACTTAGCTGAAGCTGAGGCAGGCAGATGCCACCACAAGGCAGAGTGGGGCAGGGCAGCCAGGGGCCATCTCGGGGGTTGAATCTAGGTCTTGCTGCCTCCGCGCGTGGCCCTGGGCTGGCCTCTGCCTCCAGCAGCCTCTGGGATGTCCTCATCCTCATCGTCGTCCTCTCCGCCCTCCCCACCACGCAGGACACGCTGCGGGACTGCACCCATGATGAGCGCAGCTGCCTGAGCAGCCTGCAGTTTGTGTCGCCACTGTACTTCGTGAGCTTCGTGCTCACCGCGCAGTTCGTGCTCATCAACGTGGTGGTGGCTGTGCTATGAAGCACCTGGACGACAGCAATAAGGAGGCGCAGGAGGACGCCGAGATGGATGCCGAGCTCGAGCTGGAGATGGCCCACGGCCTGGGCCCTGGCCTGAGGCTGCCTGCCGGCTCCCCGGGCGCCCCTGGCCGAGGACCGGAGGGGCGGGCGGCGGGGGGCGACGCGAGGGCAGCTTGTGCCGGCACTGCTACTCGCCTGCCCAGGTGGGCAGGGGCTGGAGCGGCGTGAGGGTCGCCAGAGGGGGGGCCACTGCAAGGGCTAGATGGGCAGCGGGGCCAGGAGGCCTTGCACAGAGACCTCTGTCTTTCTGGCCCCCACCCTGCTCAGCTCCATAGAAGGGGTGACCCTGTGATGAGGGGGTCGGTCCCAGGCCATGGGCACAGAGAACCAACCGGGAGGGCAGCTATATCCTGCCCACCCCGCAGCCCCGGGACCCGCTGATAATCCCCGCCTGTCCCCACCCCGTCCCCGTCCGCCTAGGAGAACCTGTGGCTGGACAGCGTCTCTTTAATCATCAAGGACTCCTTGGAGGGGGAGCTGACCATCCATCGACAACCTCTCGGGCTCCATCTTCCACCACTACTCCTCGCCTGCCGGCTGCAAGAAATGTCACCACGACAAGCAAGAGGTAATGGCAGCCCGGGAGGCCCAGCCCCTTGTGGTAGGGCAGCACGAAGCCTGGTGGGGGGCCTGCCCGAGGACAGAGCCTGGCTCTGGGCGGTAGAGACCAGGCTGGGTCAGTGTGGGCACACGTAGCTTCCACGGCCTGGGCAGATTGGCTCCCTGAGCAGGGCCAGGTGTGGGCCTGTGGTGTGGTGGCTGCAGCTGCTGACCCCAGCACCGTGCCGCACACAGTAGGTGCTTGGGTAGGGCAACTGCCCCGCCTGTGTGTTGCAGGTGCCAGGCAGGGAGCCTGTGTGTCACTTGCAGGACAGCTTGCCCTTTCTGTGACATGAAGGGGTCATCTGCCCGCTCTTCCCCCAGGGCATCATCCTGGCACTCAACCTTCTCCAGGTGCCCTGTCCTGGTCTCCAGCTCGGGGCTTAGGCCCACCCAGCTCAGGGGTTCCCCTGGGTCCACCTCCAGTGCAGGCACAGGCAGCCCCTTCCCCTCTCCCCAGCAGTGTGGGCCCCTGAGCTCTCCCCGGGGTGCTCCAGCCCCCAGGGTGGCCCCAGCCTCAGGTGGCTGCAGGGCGGGTCCCCAGGAGCCGTCAGCAGGAGCTGGAAGTCTGGGCTGCCTCACACCCTTGCCCTGTGGTGGCTGCAGATTCTCCAGTGTCTGGGCCCCGCAGTGTCCCCTGCCTGTGACATGCTGTGCAGGTTGTCCACACAGGGCCATAGATGAGTCGAGTCCAGCCCAGTCTTGACGGGCACTTGGTCTGGGGGCAAGCAGACAGCTGTGGAGTTCACAGCCCATGGCAACTCACCTGTCCTCAGGCCCAGATAGCAAGATGGGCCACTCAGGGCTGGCTTCCACTGGAGGTGACCACTGTGTCACCATTGCATACCACCCTGGCTGGGCCCCTGCACAGGATGGACACATCATCCATGCCCGCAGGTGTCTGGGACCTTTCTGACCACTGCTTGGCCTCTCTTTAGAGCCTCAGGCCTGTGGCTGCACGCCCCAGGACCCAGGCCTGCCCATCCCAATGCTGTGGTGACCCGAGGCCACCCCCTCTTCCTGCAGGTGCAGCTGGCTGAGACGGAGGCGTTCTCCCTGAACTCAGACAGGTCCTCGTCCATCCTGCTGGGCGACGACCTGAGCCTTGAGGACCCCACAGCCTGCCCACCTGGCCCCAAAGACAGCAAGGTGAGCTCCCCTGGGGACTCCTGGGCAGGTGGGTCTGTCCTTGAAGCTGGGCCCCTACCCACCCAGGCAGGAACCCCCTGTCTTTCCAGTCTACCATGTAAATGGCACTCACTGTGTGCTAGGCCTTCATCTCCTGTTGGACAGATGAGGGCAGTAGGGCTCAGAGAGATGGAGTGATTTGTCTGAGGTCACACAGCCACAAGCCCAGCCAGGGATCCAACGTGGCACTCAGCAGCACTGGCTGCTTCTTGTTGCTTTGAGTATGTTTTGGTCCATTCCATGGGGGTCATCCCTGGCTGGCAGGGCTGTGAGGCCGAAGCGAACGGGGGAGTCGTGTCAGGCAAAGCACCTACTCTGTGCAGGCGCTCTGCCTGTGCCAGCTGTTTGTCCGCCCCACCGCTCTGTGCAGCAGGGATGATTTGTCCTCACTTCATGCTTGAGGACATGGGGCTTCCAAGAAGTGGGGTGATGCTCACATCACACAGCCAGGAATGACAGAGCAGGAAGCCACCCCTGAGGCTGGACCCCAAACCTCTGCACCCCAGGGGGTCAGTCTGAGGAGGGCTGCAGGCCAGGAAGGGCCCTTTGCTGATCCTGCAGTCTTAGGGGGTGAGACCTCAAGACCCGGGCTCCTGATCTCAAGGTCAAGGTGGTCCTGCCCTGCTGGGGGTGGGAGGCATAAGGGACAGCTGGGGGGTACCCTGGGCTTGGCACCTCTGCCCCCTAGGCTGGCCCTCCATCAGTTCAGGGTAGGCTGCGGGGCAAGTTCTTCCTATCCCTTCCATGTCACTTCGGTCCCCTCCCTGGTTGCTCACAGTTGCTGCAGCTCCCTGTACCCCCCACACTGCTCTCCTACAAAGGATATCAGGGTGCAACAGTTTTTGGGACTCAGCTGGACTTGGGCAGGGTACAGTCTTTGTGCCAGACTCAGCAAGTCATCGGAGGTTGGGGTGGCACGAATGCGTCTACCTTGGAGGGGGGCATTAAGGCAGCTCTTCTGGGAAGGGGTCCCTGTGGGCTACAGGCCTGAGGAATGTGGGGGCCAGGGAATGCCTAGGAAGGAAGGCATTACTCTCCTTGGATGCAGAAACATGCTCAGCAAAGGGAAGGGACGCCCCCAAGGTCATGCTCACGGGACACTCTGGCCACTCAGCCTGTCTTCTGATGCCTTCGCCAGCCTTGACCTGGCTTCTTTGCTGGCCCAGGGTCTGTACCAGGGAAGTCACTAACTGCCTGGGGCATCCAATGGGGATTTGGAGGTGGATTCCTTTCAACCGGGGTTTGGGAAGATGGTCAGGTAGAGGAGGTGAGAGGAAGGTCAGACTAGCCAGGAGGGTAGCCTAGTTAAGCGAGGGCCCATGGAGCAGGTCATGAGGGCAGCTGTCCCCGCCCCCCTAGTCCTGCCCCATCCTACCTCCCTTCCTTGCAGGGTGAGCTGGACCCACCTGAGCCCATGTGTGTGAGAGACCTGGACGAATGCTTCTTCCCCTTGTCCTCTACGGCCGTCTCACCGGGTCCAGAGAACTTCCTGTGTGAGATGGAGGAGATCCCATTCAACCCTGTCCAGTCCTGGCTGAAACATGAGAGCAGTCAAGGTGAGGGGTGGGAGCCCTGCCAGCTCCCCACAGCCCTCAATTTGGGCATCTGCTTCAGAGGGAGATGGTTGAGTTTTTTCCTTAGTATTTTTAACCCAGATTATTATATTTAGTCCAGAAAGAACTGGATGGATATCTGACAATGAGAGAGAGACTCTCAGGCCTGATATAAAATGATAAAAGATCAAGAGCCAAATAGTACAAAAAGATGAGATAATTATAACAAAAACCTAAGCATCTAAAGGAAGCTTCATGCTAAGCTTCCTAGGAGCCATAGTGAAAAGGGAAAGAGGTGGGTACACACGGCTCTTATATCAAGCAGAAGGAAAGCTGCCAGATTATTGTGCTGTTTTTCTAGAGCTGAATTAGAAAGGTGTGTAGCCCACAGATCTTCATATACATGGGGATGTTAAACATAGGAAAGCCTGGTGTCTTCAATAGCCCTTTTGCAAATTCCTGATACTTACCCCTCAGCTCTACCCACAGTGTTCTGTTTGTGCTTTGGGCCCGTGGCTGGGCTCTGGGCACAGGGCCAGGGGACTAAGCTGGCCTGCCACCACGGGTTCATCTTTACTGTGGTCCTCATGGAGGGTGGCAGGAACCTGGCTTCACAGCACTGGCTATGGAGGGAGGCAGAGAGATGAGGAGCCCAGCAGAAGAGGGATGCCCAAGACTCTGAGCCCCCCCCCAAGTACCCTTCGGGGACGCCTCCCAGGAGCCAGGCATGGGGTGACTTTCCTGGGCACCCTCCCTAAAGCTGATGGGCTTTCAACTGGCCAGGGGGGCTGAGGTGCCAAGATCCCAGACTTCCCAAACCCAAAGTCAGGGCACAGGGCTGACCCGAGAGCCATTCTGGTGGAATGTAATCTCATTCCCTTTCGCCAACCATTTATTTACGTTTCCTTAAATGGTAACATGGTATGGCATAGGAACCCCAGCCGGGACATTCAGACTGTCCAGCTGTCTTGGGTACATTCTTCTATTATCTCACCCTCAACCCCCCAAGGTATGGAGGGGACAGTGGGCAGAGGCTGCTGCTACCCCCCCACGCCCCCCACACCCAGACCCGCCCCAGCCCTCAGACCCCCCACCCCCGTCTCTGTCCCTTACTGTGTGCAGCCAATCAGGCCAGACTGACCTGCCATCCAGTGCAGCGCCTGACCCGGGGCTGGGACGCCCCAACCCACCTGCTGTCCCACAGGGGCCCCCAGGCCTGGCCAGGCTGCATGGTGGGGTCAGGACCTGGGGGTGACTGATCCTAGTGAGCACCTACTGTGTACTTGGTACTGAGCTGGGAGCTTCCAGCTGTTTCTTCTCCTTATGCCCCTCAAGATGGCATCTTGTTCCCTTTTACAGAGGAAGAGACCTAGGCTTGAGCCCGGGTCTGCTTGGCTCCAAAAGCTGTGTCTTGCCCAGGGCCCCGGCCCCCTGGAATCAAAAGGGCTGGTTCAGGATTTCTCTCTTGCTCTCACAATGGGGAAACGAAGGTTTAGAGAGGGGGACTTGCCCACGGTCTCACAGTCAGTTTATTAAGTGGCTCTTCCCTGCTGGCCCAATGAGATTGGTGCTCAATGCCACCTTCCAGGGACTGCCCCCTGGCCTGAGCGTGCTCCCTCAGCTCTGTCTCCTCCTCTCCCAGCAGCACCCCCAAGTCCCGTCTCCCCGGATGCCTCCAGCCCTCTCCTGCCCATGCCAGCCGAGTTCTTCCACCCTGCAGTGTCTGCCAGCCAGAAAGGCCCAGAAAAGGGCACCGGCACTGGGACCCTCCCCAAGATTGCGCTGCAGGGCTCCTGGGCATCTCTGCGGTCACCAAGGGTCAACTGCACCCTCCTCCGGCAGGTACCGGCACCTCCCAGGCTCCAGAGCACTGGTCTGTGGGCAAGGGGCAGGATCTAAGCCAGGCCTGGAAGTCCAAGGGACTGGGAGGGGAAGGACCCAACCAAAGGCCCAGGGCACCACCATGCAAGGGGGTTTGGGAACGCTGGGGTGATGGTGAGACTGGAGCAGGAGGTGGCACTGGGGCGGACGGGAGTGGGCAGAGCTGGGTCCTGGGGCCAGCAGAGTGTGGGGAGGACCCCGAGGGGGGTCTGGAAGAGGCCTGTGACACCTAGCTTGAGGGGAGGGGAGGGGGAGGGGAGGGGAGGAGTCCTGGAGGTTTTGCAGGGTGGCGGGGTGCTGGCGGTGGGGAGGACACTCTGGGTTCTCTGGGTGGGTGTGACTGGCGGCTTGATTACCAGGAATGGAGGTGGGAGGGCGGGTCTGGTGGATGAGAAGCCTCAGCCTGCAGGGTCCCCTGTACTGGATTGGCCAGGGCCACAGCCCTCCTACCCAAGGGAGCACTGAGGGCTCCGTTGTGGGGGTGGGGAAATGGGGCGGAGCCGGCTCCCACAGTGCGGTGAGTGTGGTTGATTCACTGGGTGACTGACTCCGTCGTAGCAGGCTGCGTGTCCTGGCGGGCAGGATACAAACTCCCTGCCTGCTGGGCTCACTGTTTAGCGCCGAGAGTGAGCTGCAGGGGTGCAGGAGGAGGGGTGATAACCAAAATAAATGTCTGCCGAGTAAAGTCTACTCCATGGTGGACAGGCAGGGCGAACAGCTCCTGGGGAGGGGCTGGAGGTGGGGGCTGGGAGGTGGGGGGCCCTGGTGCTGGGAGGTTGGAGCTGGGCAGCTGGGAGGTGGGGGGCCCTGGGGCCGGGAGGTGGGGGCCAGGGGCCGGAGCAAGTGGGAGGGACCGGAACCAGTGAGAGCAGCCAGGGCAGGGGCCGTGTCAGGACCATGGGGGCTGTGGTGGGGGTGCCACGTGCCCTGGGGGAGGGCGGTGGGCCCAGGGCTTCCCCTTGGAGTGAGCCTGGAGCCTTCTGTGAAGGGCAGGGCCGGGTCTGACCTGGGTTTGAGGCGGGTGCTAGCTCCTTTCAGGGGACCTCTCGGGGCAGGTGCAGGCCCTGTGGTGACTGCCGCCTAAGCTGGACATGCAGAGGGGAGAATCCCTGCTCCGAAGGGAGCTCGTTGGATGGGGGCTGCCTGCTGTGCCGGGGAGGGAGGCGTCCAGGTTGCTGGGGTGGGGGCAGACACAGGCGGCCTCCACCGCTCCCACCTCCCCCCAGGCCACCGGGAGCGACACTTCGCTGGACGCCAGCCCCAGCAGCTCCGCGGGCAGCCTGCAGACCACGCTGGAGGACAGCCTGACCCTGAGCGACAGCCCCCGGCGCGCCCTGGGGCCGCCCGCGCCTGCTCCGGGACCCCGGGCCGGCCTGTCCCCCGCCGCGCACCGCCGCCTGAGCCTGCGGGGCCGGGGTCTGTTCAGCCTGCGGGGGCTGCGGGCGCATCAGCGCAGCCACAGCAGCGGGGGCTCCACCAGCCCGGGCTGCACCTACCACGACTCCATGGACCCCTCGGACGAGGAGGGCCGCGGCGGCGCGGGCGGCGGGGGCGCGGGCAGCGAGCACTCGGAGACCCTCAGCAGCCTCTCGCTCACTTCCCTCTTCTGCCCGCCGCCCCCGCCGCCGCTCCCCGGCCTCACGCCCGCCAGGAAGTTCAGCAGCACCAGCAGCCTGGCCGCCCCCGGCCGCCCCTGCGCCGCCGCCCTGGCCCACGGCCTGGCCCGGAGCCCCTCGTGGGCCGCGGACCGCAGCAAGGACCCCCTGGGCCGGGCGCCGCTGCCCATGGGCCTGGGCCCCTTGGCGCCCCCGCCGCAACCGCTCCCCGGAGAGCTGGAGCCGGGAGACGCCGCCAGCAAGAGGAAGAGATGAGGGTCGCAGGGGCCCCCGGCCGCCCACGGCCCGCCCCGTCTCACCTTTTTTACCTCAGGAGCCAGGAGCAGACAGCAATACTTCGTCCACACCTGGGATCGCGCAGGGCCCGCCGGGCACAGGCGCCCGTTGCCCGTCAGCCGGGCTGAGCGGAGTCTGGGTTAGCCAGGCCTGCGTGGCCCATGGTGGCCCTTCCAGTGCATATATATATATATGCATATACACACACACACACACACATAGACAGACATATATATATATATATTTATTTTTTTTACTGAGAGCTTATGACTTCCAGAAAGTGCTAAAGGTGGGAGGTGGGCCAGGGCCTGGACGGGGCTTTTGTCTGACGCTCTGGAATTCAGGCCAGACCCACCCCGGGGCACATGTCCTGCCGGGCGTCGCAGCTGTGTTTTTTGATGTCTCCTCCCGGGTTGAGAGTAGCTTGGAGAGGACCCTTAGGCCTCTGAGGGCACCAGGCCCGGGAGAAGAGGTGCAATTCAGGGTGTGTTTTCTTTCTCTTTATCTTTTTTTCTTTTAAAGAAGAAACGCTGCTAAGATCCCACGTGGCTCCCACGCGTCGGGGTGTCTGTCCTGTCATATTGACCGTCTCCTTGTTGTGAAGTCTTTTGTAGACACCCCAGAGCACACACATACCCTTAGTACACGGGTTAGATGGCTTTCTTTAGAAAAATCAGGGGTGAGTAGCTGTGTTTCCCTAGGACCGTGGTGGGGGGTGGAGGGCAGCTCCAAGCCTGGGCTGGGGCTCTGGCCCCAGGGGAGGTCCCAGCTCCTGAGTACTTCTGAGGGGGTGGGTTCCACCCCAGGAGGGCGGGGTTGGGTGGAGCAGGAGTGGAGGCCGCTTGGAGAGGCCAGGGTACCTGCCTGGTCTTGGCTGGCTCTGGCTGCCCTGCAGGTGCCCCTGGGCTCAGGCAGTTAGTTGTTCAGTCACTTATGCCTTTTATCCCCAAGATGGGCCCTGAGCTGTGGCTGTCCCTGTACGCTGTGCTGTCCCCGTCCTGAGCAACTATGCCCCCGCCCCAGTGGGTTCAAGGCAAAGCAGCTCTGACCGAATTCTAGGCAGGGGTGGGGGCACCTGCCTGGGCCCTTGGTCCAGCCGCATCCCCGTGCCCAGCCTTTTGCATCACCTGGAGGCCACATTCTCCAACCCCACCTGCCAGCCCCTGTCTCTCCTCCCTGCCCCGTCTCTCCTCCCCGCTGCCCCTAACTGCAGGTCAGCTTTCACTATAGTAGTGCTTCCCGAACGGGTTATAGATGGGGGTGTTTGATTTGAAGAGTTACGCATTTATTTCACTATTTATTAGAAAAAAAATACATTGAACCCGTGATTTCACAGAGATTTTGCTTAGGTCAAGGCTACTTTTTAAAAAGGGAGTGACTTTCATGAGGTCAGTTTGAAGAAGGAGGTTGGGAGCATGTTGGTCAGTGGTCTGGAGAGGCTGCAGAGGCCACGAGTTTAGAGATGCTGTGCTTCAGCAATAACCTTGCCTTTGTTAAGACCCCCCCCTTGCCTTTGCTAAGACCCCCTCTGAGGGCTTCACTGGGGCCTGCTGAGGGGCAGCCTTGTCCTTGTTCCCAGACTCTCACTTGGAAGAACTCAGCTTGTGACCAGGCTGGTGAGGGTGTGGGGTGCCCCTTGGAGGGGTTCTGGGTGTCTTCCAGGCTGGCACAGGGACCCTGGGGGAGGTGATGGGCAATGTGTGCTTTGTCACGTGCAGAGACCTTTTGGGCTGAGGGAGAGTGGTCCAGGAGGGGTTGTCCAGTCCACCTGGGAAACTGAGCCCTGGAGAGGGGAAGCGGCCAGCCCAGGATCCTTCAGGGCCCTAGCAGCAAAGAAGCTGGGGTGGTGTGGAGGGCCCCACTCCACACCCTAGGGCTGTGATGCTGAACAAGGTGCCTGCGGCAGGAGGAACTGCCCAGTCCTCCCTGGGGGGCAGGTAGACCTGTGGGGATGGCTGGGTCCAAGCCCAACGCTGACCCCTCCAGAGAGCCTCGGCCCTGCCTCCCTTTCCATGGAGGTGGTTTTATGTGGAGCGAGCTACGTTGTCTGGGGAAGAAGTGTCTGGGCAGGCTTAACTGCTCCTGGCTGACCCTGAGCACTCGCAGTTGGAGGGAGGCAGACAGACTTGACTTTTTGCAAGTCCATGTGTTGCTGGAGGGACATGCGTGTTGGAGCCCAGAAGAGGGGCTGTGTGACCTGGGAAGACCATGTGGAAGGTTGGGCTTCAAAGTGACAGGATCAGACACCAGCCCAGCAGCCTTGGGTCATCTTGTGACTCTGCTGAGCATCTTTTCCTGCTGTTACATGGGTTCAGAGCAGCTGCGCAGGGAACACATCCTAGGCAGGATGACGTGAAACCTCCCCTTGCCCTGAACCATGTGGCTCTGGAACAAGCAGACACCTCGGGGCGGGTGTTCTAGGCAAAGGGATGGACATGAGCGAAGGCTCCAGGGCCCACAGAGCAGGGCGTGTGGAGAAGGTGAAAGAGCTGAGCTCAGAGGCAGAGAAGCTCCTTGCAGGGAGCAGTGGGAGATGGCCTGGCTGATCCCAGGCTCCTGGAAGCCCCACCTGCCGATCCCAGACACGTGGCCTTGTTCTTGTGGGTGACAGAGATGGGGAACCAGGGAAGCTGTGATCTACTGGCCAGCGCAAGTCAGAATGGGTGAGGGTTGGGCAAAGGGCCCTTACTTCCTCCTCAACCCTGTGGTCTGGGGCCATGGCCTCAGGCCATGTGTCTATCACAAAAGCACAAATTTGCCCTAACCCACATGACTGTGAGGAAGGTGGGGACCCAGGTCCCTGAGCTGTCTCTGCTGCTCCATAGAGTGGTGATGGGCAGGCACCTTGGCATCTGTGCAGAGACAGCCCAGTCTGGCCAAACCCTCTTCGTCTCCCCTGCTCTACCTTCTCCTGTACCAGGCAGCCCCTTAAAGGAGGACAAAGTGTGTAAAGCCCGTCTGCCTGTCTTCCCCCAAATCCTCAGCTCGGAGCCTTCTGCTTCCAGGGCCAACCCCAGCCCCCTTTGCTGCGTTGTGTAAGGGCTTGGGATCATAAGAGCTGCTCTTTAGCCCAGATACACATACTCTTTTTTTGTCTTTGTGCAATAATCAGTGTTCCTGGCAGAGCCTGGGCCAAGCTGCAGCCTACTGAGGAGGTAGAGGCCACCTCCTCCAGGAAGCCCTCGGCCTGGGCCGCCACCGTGACTCTAGCACTCTCAGTCGCTGTACAGTTTCTATGGTGTGAGTGAACTTCCCTCCTAGTTGCTGATGGCGCTGGGACCTGCTGGCCCAGATGGCCTGGGTGTAGAGAAACCAAGCGGCAGCCACCACCAGTGTTGTTTTGAATAAAAGCCCAGAAGCCTATTTAAGAATTTCTCCGTGTGTCTCTGCTGTTCTTTCCCCAGTGGGGTGGGTGTCAGGCTGAGGCTTCTCTCAAGGGGGGGTGGTGGTTCTCCTCCTCCATGTTCAGGTGTGGGGCCTGGGGCACTGGGGACCTGGAACAATGCTCATGGCAGGGTGCTCTCATGGCTGCTGGGTGGGTGGGGGCCTGTGGAGCTGGGGAGGCGGCAGGCCTGGTTCCCACGCTCTGCTGCTGTAGCTGAGGTGCTAGACCCGGGCGAGAGGGTCACATGGGAAGAAGAATCTACTCATCCTTTGGCACTGTCTATTTCATTTTCTTTCTTTTCTTTTTTCTTTCCTTTTTTTTTTTTTTTTTTTTTTTGAGACGGAGTCTCGCTCTGTTGCCCAGGCTCGAGTGCAATGGCAAGATCTTGGCTCACTACAAGGATCAAGTGATTCTCCTGCATCAGCCTCCTGAGTAGCTGGGATTACGGGCGCCTGCTATCATGCCTGGCTAATGTTTGTATTTTTAGTAGATACAGGGTTTCACTACATTGCCTGGTCTCGAACTCTTGACCTCAGGTGATCCACTTGCCTCAGCCTCCCAAAGTGCTGGGATTACAGGCGTGAGCCACCGCACCCGGCCTGCACTGTCTGTTTCTTGAGTGAGTCTCCATCAGATTGCACTGACCCAAGGACGGGGACTGTGTTTACTTCTCCCGCCCGTAGCCTGGTGCTGGTTGAGCTTCAGCAAATGTCAGCTCTGTGGCTGTGTTTTGGAAGCAGAAGGGATTTCAAAGACCAACTAATGCCTTCTCTTATTTTTCCACTTGAGGAAACAGGCCTGGAGAGGCTGCAGGGTGTGGTCTGGGCCACACAGCGAGGCAGAGGCCAGGGATGATGGGCACCCACTTGCCACCTCCACAGCCAGAGGCACGGCCCCTGGGGAGGAGAGTCCTGATTTGTTTTCCACTCTCTTCCCCGTTAATAATGGGATTAAAAGCAAGTTGCTGCCAAGGAGAGAGACTGGCTTAAAAAAATATATAACCCAAGAACATTTTAAGAGAATGAAAAACTTCAGCCATCAGCACTTTTTATTTAGACCTGAATTCATGAATTTTAACCAAATAAACACAGGCATGTTAGGTATTAATATATGTACGATTATGCAAAATCACTATTATGGCTGTAATGAAAATTAGATTCTAACTCTTGTGGTGTTCCAGGAGGGAGGCATCCTCTGGTTTCTAGCGCGGTGACCTCGGATTGCTGTCACCATGGTAACGGGCTGCCGTGGGAATCTGTGGACGCCAGGCTGGTCCTGTCGGGAGGGGTGGGGGTAGGGCCAGGCCGGGCTGGTGCGGATTTGCCGGCCCCCATCTGGGCAGAGTGGGGGCACTTTGTCCCCTGGGTGGAGGCCAGCCTGAGCCTCAGAGGAAAGGGGGCTGGTCATCAGCAGGAGGGGATTGGTGGGGCAGAAATAGCAGGTGCACAGGGCCCCGCCCCACTCACCCTCATCTTCCTGTTCCCCCTCAGGCTGCCCCTTCAGGGAGGCGTCCGTGTCATCTTCAGTAAATCGTGGCTGCACACCCACACGCGCCCAGCCTCTGCTAGGTGCTGGGGACACAGCGATGATAGGGCCCTGTGCTCATGGAGCCCGCACCTCAGAGTGGGAGAAAGATCCCAGACAGACAGGCACACAGCTGGGCCATTTCAGAGCCTGCAAGTGCCATGAAGGCAGCAGAGCCGGTGGAGTGACCGTGACTGGGGCTGGGGGTGGGGGTCTTCCTGGCTGGGTGGTCCGGGAGGCCTGGCTGGGGATTCCTGAAGAACCAGAGGGGAGAGCCTTGTCAAGGCAGTGACCACCCCTTTCCAGATGAGAGGCAGGAGCCTCAGAGGGCAGCGTCCAGATGAGACCCAGGGCACCTGGCTACATGAGAACATCGGACACGCCAGGAACACGTTTACAGCGTGAGCAGGTCCCATGCAGTATTTGGGACATATTCACACTAAAAAGTTATTTGTTGCTTTATCTGAAATTCTTATTTAACTGGCTGTCCTTATTCTTCTTTGCGAAGTCGGCAAACCTGTCACAGAGTGGGGTGTGACTTCCCTGGGCCATGAGCGGCCATACCCTGCCCGAGGGCCTGCCTGGCACCCCTGCCCGATGGCCTGCCCGGCACCCCTGCCCCATGGCCTGCCTGGCACCGCTGCCTGATCTCCTGCCCAGCACCCCTGCCCCATGGCCTGCCCGGCACCGCTGCCCGGCACCCCTGCCCCATGGCCTGCCCGGCACCCCTGCCCTGTCCTCCTGGGATGCTGCTTTTGGTCGCCCACCAACCTTGCCCCCGCAGTCCCTTCTCACTGGGAGCCTGGGGAAGGGGAGACATCAGCGGGCCACCTCTGCAGCTCAGCCCAGTGGTTCCATGGCTCCCGCGACCTGCCTGATGCCTGCAGGGCTCTGGGCATTGCCGTCCTCACCCACTGTCCAGCGTGGCTTCATGGACTAGCCATAGCCATGCTGACCTGCCCTGCTCTGCCCTTCTCCCACCTCTGCTGGGCTCTTCACCCTTCAAGCCCCCACTTAGGCGTCACTGTCTCGACACACTTCCCTGTCACTCCAGACTGTTCCCACCCTCTGACTCTGAGCTCCTCCCTGAAAAAAATTAGCCATTTAAGAAACTGTGGTGAAGTATACACAAATGACGTGAAATTTACCATTTTAACTCTTATTAAGTGTAGAGTTCAGTGGCATTAGGAATGTTGCTAGACACTTCTCAAAAAAAAAATGAAAAAAAATTAATCATCACTGGTCATTAAAGAAATGCAAATCAAAACCTCAATGAGACACCATCTCATGCCAGTCAGAATGGTGATCGTTAAAAAGTCAGGAAACAACATGCTGGCGAGGCTGTGCAGAAATAGGAACGCTTTTACAGTGATGGTGGGAGTGTCAGTGAGTTCAACCATTGTGACATCCAGCGTGGCCATTCCTCAAGGATCTAGAACCAGAAATACCATTTGACCCAGCAATCCCATTACTGGGTATATTCCCAAAGGATTATAAATCATTCTCCTATAAAGACATATGCACACGTATGTTTATTGCAGCACTATTTATAATAGCAAAGACTTGGAACCAACCCAAATGCCCATCAATGATAGACTGGATAAAGAACATGTGGCACATATACACCATGGAATACTATGCAGCCATAAAACATAATAAGTTCATGTCCTTTGCCAGGGACATGGATGAAGCTGGAAACCATCATTCTCAGCAAACTAACACAGGAACAGAAAACCAAACACTGCATGTTCTCACTCATAAGTGGGAGTTGAACAATGAGAACACATGGACACAGGGAGGGGAACATCACACACTGGGGCCTGTCAAGGTGGTAGGGGCCAAGCGGAGGGAGAACATTAGGACAAATACCTAATGCTTAAAACTTAGATGATGGGTTGATGGGTGCAGCAAACCATCATGGCACATGTATACCTATGTAACAAGCCTGCACGTTCTGCACATGCATCCCAGAAGTTTAAAAAAAAAAAAGAATGTTCCTAATGTTGTGTGACCGTCACCACCGCCCATCACCAGAACTCTCCATCTTGCAAAAGCAAAACCCTTGGTACACATTAAACAGGAACTCCCATTCTCCAGACCCTGGCAGCCACCGTGCCACTGTCTCCATGAGTGTGACCACGCCAGGAACTGCATGAGTGGGGCCACACGGTATTTGTCCTTTTATGACTGCTGATTTCAGTTAGCTCAAGGTCCTCGAGGTTCACGCATGCTGTGGTGCGTGTCAGACTTTTCTTCCTTCTTCAGGCGCAGTGGGATTCCCGTCACGTGTCTAGACCGCGCTGTGTTTGGATCCACCCGTTGAGAGGCTCTTGGTTGCTTCCGCCTTTCGGATACTGTAAGGAGTGCTGCTGTGACCCTGGGTGTGCCAGTGGCTCCTGAGTCCCTGCGTTCACCTCTGTTGGGTGCATCCCCAGTGGTGGCGTGGCTGGGGCAGGTGGTGATTCTGGGTTAAAGTGTCTGAGGACCTGCCCTGCTTTTCTCCAGGGTGACAGGCTCCCCATTCCCCTTGGCGATTCAATTCTTTGTGAGGCTGGATTGACCCTTGGAAGGGTGATGTGCAGTGGGGTTTTGTCTCCCATTTCTTCCGCTTTCCATCTCCCTCTCCTCTCTTTCTGGCACACTCTTGCTGTGTGGTCCTCGAGCCATCCTGACCTTTGTTTCCAAAAGCCCAAAGGAGAACTTAGAGAGTGCAGAAAAGAGAGGAGGGAGTTTGCAACGAGGAGGAGGAGAGAGGGGTTGGCGCCCGAGAGGAGTGGCCGTGAGGCTCCGCCTGGGCAGAGTGGTTCCCTGGGCCACTTGTGGTCTGGAAGAAGCCAGGGCCACTGGCAAGAGGGGTGCATGTCTTAGGCCACAGGGCTCGGCTACAGGGCCCTGTGTAGTGCCCTGGCACTGTGTGAGGAGGCATAGCCTGGAGGGGTGGCCTGAGAAAGAGCCGGGCTGATGGATGGGGGCCAGAGAGGTGGCCGGGTCTGTCTGAGCTCCTGGGCTGGGAGGAGCCCTGCCCCGCTGAAAGGTCTGCTGCACCCACTCCCCAGCTGGACAGGGCCCAGGCCCCTCCTGAGCAGGAACCTGCCAGGCCACATGCAGCTCCCACCACCCTGCCTACAGCTCACGGGCTGGGGCCCCGGCCATCCTCATCTCCAGGGCTGGCCCTGAGCTCCAGGAAGAGGCTTCTGTGCCTCCTCGGAGATGCTCGGAGGCAGTGGGGAGGGACTTCTTCCTGCAGGCACTGACTTCTTTCTTCACTGTCCTCAGCCCTTAGCCTTCCCTGCCTCTGTCCCCACCCATCCCTACCTCTCTCTCCTTGTCTCCTTCTCTGCCTCTTCCTGTCTCTGCCTCTCGCTTTGTCTCTTCGTCTGCCTCATTCTCTCTCTCCCTTTTTTCCTCTCTCTCTTTCCCTCCCTCAATCTTTCTGTCTCTTCCTCTCTCTCCCTCTCCATTCCTTCCTCTCTCTCTTTCCCTCCCTCAATCTTTCTGTCTCTTCCTCTTTCTCTCTCCCTTCCTCTCTCTCTGTCTCTTCCTCCTTTTTTCTGTCTGTCTCTCATCTATTTGTGTTTATCCCTTCATCTGTCTCTGTGTCTCGCTTCCTCTCTCTGTCTTCCTCTCTGCCTCTCTGTGCACTTTCCATTTCCTGTCCATTTCCTTTCTGAGAGGGAGGGGCTTGCCCATCCTGGGAGGAGAGCCAGATTCCTGGTCCTGTCCTCACTTTCTGCATCCCCTGTGAAGGTGGGGGCACTCAGGACAGGGCTACAGTCCCACTGTCAGCCCCTGAGTGACTGTAGCCTAGGATCTCCCTCACTGGGCAGATAGGGACCATGTGCTGCACTGGGTCTGATGCTGAACTCAGGGCTCAGGGGCTTCTCCCTGCTCCCCAGGGCACCCCATGCTCTCAACATGGGGTGTCCCCACAAAGCACATGTTCCTGGGAGGCTGGGAGAGGCAAAAGTCAGGACCTCTGGGCTTTGATTGGCTGCAGGTCAGGGTGCAGGCCGCCAGCAACCACGGGGAGGGGGCATCTTTCCAGGCGGCCACGCGGAGGGACATGGGTACAGGTCTGTCACTGTGGCCCCCTCCTGCAGCCGGGTGGGCATTTGGAGGGAGTACCAGGAGTGCCGTTCCCAGCTGTGATGGGTGGGCCATGGGAGTCTCAGGAAGATGCCAAGTGAGAGGCACTCCACCCGAGCTAGAGAACTGCAAGGGGTGGCTGCTTAGATGGGTCTCAGTGGTGGTTGCTCTGTCCCCGCCCTGGGTATGACCCCTCCTGGGTGTGTGGGCAGGACCTGGTCCCTCACTTCCTGCTAATGAGTAGAATATGGCATAAGTGGTGGGGTGCTGCCTCTGAGAGTGGATGACAGAAAGATGCTGGCTCCCGTCTTGCTCCATGTGGGAGCTGCCCTTTGGAGAAGCCCATGAGCCAAGGAACCAAAGATGCCTCCCTCTGGCCAACACCCAGGAAGGAGTGGAGACCCTCAGCCCACAGCCCTCAAGGGACAGAGCCTCCGTCCAGCCAGCCCCAGCCCACGTGTGGATGGCAGCCTCGGAGAGACTCCACGCCAGAGAGGCTCCTGTCAAGCTGCGTCCTGGTTCCCAGCCACATAAACTGTGAAATAATAAATGTTGTTGTTTTAAGCTGCTAAATTTGGGGTAATTTGTTTCACAGGCATAAACTAATACAAGTACACTCCGTACTGTGCTATGAAATCATGCCCTATATTATATGGAATTCTAGAACAGGAAAAATCAATCTATGGTGGGAAAAAGCCCTCAGGATGGTGGTTGCCTCCTGGGAGTAGGGGCAGGGTTAACTGAGGAGAGGCACAAGGAAGCCTCATGCTGGGATGATGGTGAGTGATGTCCATTCTGATGGGGTTTGGGTTACACAGGTGTATGCATTTGTCAACATCCCGAAAATGTCTTTCAAGGTTTGCAAATTTCCTTGTATGTAAATGTTACATCAGAAATAATAAACACTGCAGCATTTGGAGGAAGTGCGCTGATGCCTTCAGTTTTCTTTGAAACACATTGAAAAATCAGATGCATTGCTGAGTGGAGAGCGGGATGGTTGGATGGATATATGATAAAGCAAGTATTATTCTACATAAATGGTGGAATTCAAAGTGATGGGCATAAGAATGTTCACTCAACTTTTTTTTTTTTTTTTTTTAGATGGAGTCTCACTCTGTCACCCATGCTGGAGTGCAGTGGCACTCTCTTGGCTCACTGCAGTCTCCGCCTCCTGGGTTCACATCATTCCCCTTTCTCAGCCTCCTGAGTAGCTGGGACCACAGGCGCCCACCACCATCCCTGGCTAATTTTTTTTTTTTTTTTTTTAGTAGAGGTGGGGTTTCACCGTGTTAGTCAGGGTGGTTTCCATCTCCTGACCTCGTGATCTGCCCACGTTGGTCTCCCAAAGTGCTGGGATTACAGGCATAAGCCACTGCGCCCGGCCCACTAAGCACTTTTTTTCAACTTTGTTATGTGTCTAAACATTTCATAAAACAACAGGAAAAATCATTTATTTCACAAATGTTCACAGCATGCTTAATGGCAAAAATAAGAATAATGAAATGGCTCTGTGATCTGAGTAGCAATTCTAATCAAGGTTTCTTACATCTGACGAGGCTTCTTAATATATTCTTTCATCCTGATTGCCACCCACAAGGAAGCAGTGATGGTTCTTAATTTACAGATGGGGAAACTGAGGCACGGGGAACTCACTGCATAGAGGTCATGCAAGAAGGACGTGGCAGAGCTGAGATTTCTCCAGGTCCAGGTGCTCTGAAGGATTGAGCTGTGTTAACCTACGGGTTGCCATTTCCACCTGTGCCTCAGTTTCCCAGCATCTCAGAGATACAAATTGCCATGTGAGTGAAGTTAGGTGACAGCAGTTCGCTCTGCCCGGCTGTGCTGTAGCACCAGTGCACACAGCAGGTGCAGTGGCCGGAGGTAGGGCAGGCGCTGTCCCCTCCTGGTTGTGTCTTCCCTTTGAGGCTGGCCTCCTCTGGGTGTGGGGCTCGGCCACCTGGCTGGGAAGTTTCTCTGGGGGCCTCACTCATGAGGTCCGGTCTGTGTCACATCCAGAAGTGACTTGGTGAAAAGATGCACCACTTTGCAGCAGCCCTGGGCTGTGACTCCAGGCTGTCCTTTTGCAAGGAAGGAGGTGGTTCAGGTCCCCACAGCCCTGACCTGCAAGGAAAGTCTCAGAGCCCATCTCTGAGAGTATCCACCGGGCTCGGGAAACTGTCTCCCTAAGTCTCCCAGCCCCTGTAATGCGCATTGTGATTCCAAGCTCTGCACAGTGGAGCGATGGAGGAAAGAACTGAGAATAGCACAGGGCTCTCTTGTCCCTGGGCCTTGGCCCATGCTGCTCCTGGCACTGGGGTCACCTCTGTGACTGCCAGTCCTGCTCTCCTTGCACTCCTGAATGGTGTTAGGTGTTACAGGTTCTGTATCCCCATGAGCTTCTCCAGGCAGGGACAAAGCCAGATTCTCCTTTAAATCTTCTCTCTCCCTGGGGGCCTGGCACTGTGAAGATGGAGGAAGGAGCCCGAGGCAGGGCCTGGGTGGAGGGACGTGAGAGGTGGAGTGCAGGGGTGGGTGCCTGGGCTTCACGGCCCTTTACCTGCACGCCAGCCTGCTGAAATGGTGTTCTCCTTCCCGCTCCTGTGAATGAGGAATGGAGGCTTGGGGAGGTGAAGGAACCTCTCCAGGGACCCCACCCACAGGGCATCACCAGGACTAGCCCTGACCGGTGGACTCTGAGGCCCACGCTCTTTCTGGCTGGAGCCACAGGTTTTAAGGATGTGAGGGAAAATAAACCGCTCTTCACAGACGTCTGTGGGCTTCTGGGAGTCCTTAACAGCTGATTAATGGATGGGCCGTGCTCTTGGCTTCCTACTGCTACTTGATCCTAAAACCCAGGGGCTCTGCTCTGAAATGGGGTATCCGGAGGGGGACGGTGCAGAGGAGGAGCAATTTTTCTCTGCCCTGCAGTGCAGCAACTAAAATAGATCCTCATTGGGTCACAGGGCTGGCCCAGGCTGCAGGAAGCACGAGAGGTGGACAGGGAGGCTGTGGGTTGCACCCAGGCCCTGGGGTCTCCTCCTGCAGCGATGGGGGCAATGGGTGGCTCCGGGCATGACCCCAACCCCCAGCTCAGGCCTCCTCTTTCATCTGGGATTTGTGTCGTATGGCGTATGGGGCGGAGGGGAGGAGGAGCAGATAGGCTTCTGAGTGGCACTTTCTTTCTCGAGAACCTCCCGGTCATTGTGGATAAACACTGAACAGGTGCTGTCCAGGAGTTCTCCGTGTCCCGGGGCGGCATGGAAGGTTGGGGAAACCTCCCCCATCACCTCCCCCATCACCCCCCATCACCCCAGCACCGCCCCTCGCCTCCCTTTCATCACCCTCCCAGCACGCCCGAGCGCCTCCTCCCCCGCCTCAGCACCGCCGCCCACCCCAGCACTTCCCCGGCACCTGCCATCAGCACCCCCCAGCACGCCCCATCACCGCCCTTCACCGCTCCTTCAGCACCTCGCCCAGCACTCCCTAGCACCTCCTCCGGACCGCGGCAGCACCTCCGCCACCTCCCATCACTTCTTCCTTCACCTGCCCAGCAGCACCGCTCCCACACCCCAGCACCGCCCCTCACCGGCGCCTCACCTCCCCTTCATCACCTCTCCCATCACTCCCCAACCTCCCCGGCACCGCCCCATCACCGCCTCCTTCACCCCCATCATCATCGCTCCATCACCCCCATCACCTCCCCTTCACCTCCCCAGCACCTCATCGTTCACCTCCCCATCACCTCCTCCTTCACTTCCCCCGTCACCTCCCCATCACTCCCCATCACCTCCCCATCATCACCTCTCCCATCACTTCCCATCACCTCCTTCTTCACCTCCCCATCACCTCCCCATCACTCCCCTTCACCTCCTCCTTCACCTCCCCTTTCACCTCCCCTGTCACTCCCCATCACCTCCCCTTTACCTCCCCATCACATCCTCCTTCACCTCCCCATCACCTCCTCCTCCTTCACTCCCCGTCACCTCCCCGTCACTCCCCATCACCTCCCCGCATCACCTCCCCCCATCACCTCCCCATCACTCCCCATCACCTCCTCCTTCACTTCCCCTTTCACCTCCCCCAATATCTCTCCCATCACCACCCCATCACCTCCCATCACCTCCCCCATCACCTCCACAAGCACTTAGACTCCTGAGGACCCAGATCTTCCTTGAGCCATACTGAGCCTTGGGGCAGAATCAGCCAAGCCCTTTTTTGTGGTTTCCATGGCTTTCCTTCATCCCCCTTCTCTGGGGCAGGTTGAGCTGGCATCGTGTGTGAGTCTGAATCCTTAGAGAGGTGGTCTTAGTCAGCTCAGCAGCTGAGCTGATACCCTAGACTGGGTATTGAACAGCAGACATGTGTATCTCATGGTTCTCAGAGTCCAGCAGATTCTGTTCTTGGGGGGGTCCCCCTTCCTGGCCTTGGGATGGTGCCATCTCACTGTGTCCTCACATGACCTCTTCCTTGTGCCCATGTGGGGAGTCAGCCGTGGAGCTCTGCTCCCTTCCTCTTCTTATGAGAACACTGGTCCCATCATGAAGGCTCCACATTCATCAGCGCCTCTAAACCCCAAAGCCCTACCTCTTTTTTTTTTTTTTTTTTTTTGAGATGGAGTTTTGCTCTTGTTGCCCAGGCTGGAGTGCAATGGCTCGATCTCGGCTTACCGCAACCTCCGCCTCCCGGGTTTAAGCGATTCTCCTGCCTCAGCCTCCTGAGTAGCTGCGATTACAGGCATGCACCACCACACCCAGCTAATTTTGTATTTTTAGTAGAGATGGGGTTTCTCCATGTTGGTCAGGCTGGTCTTGAACTCCCGACCTCAGGTGATCCGCCCGCCTTGGCCTCCCAAAGTGCTGGGATTACAGGTTTGAGCCACTGCACCCGGCCCCCAAAGCCCCACCTCTTAACACCATCACACTGTGAGTCTGGGTTCAACATACAAATTCTGGGGGAACATAAATATTCAGCCCATCACAGAAACGGGCATGCACTCCTGAAAGGCAGGGCCTGGGCCTCAGGGTCTGGTGCACAGGAGGCTCTCAGAAGGCTGCGGCTTGGTTGAGGAGGCAGGGAGGGCTGGAGCAAGCACTGGTGTGTCCCTGAAGTCCCCCAGAGAAATGGGACAGACCAATAAACACTCAGCTGGCCCCTGAGCAATGCGGGATCGGGACGCCAACCCCTGCCTCATATGACTTTTGACTCCCCCAGAACTTAACTACTGGTAGCCTACTGTTGACTGGAAGCCTTACCCATCACATCAACAGTTGATGAACATATATTCTACATATCAAATGTATTATATACTGTGTAAGCCAGGGAAAAGAAAATCTGAAGAAAACCATAAGGAAGAGAACACATGTTCATCAGTCATTATGCAGAAGTGGGTGATCATAAAGGTCTTCGTCCTCATCATCTTCACTCTGAGTGGGCTGAGGAGGAGGATTGGGGGCGGTCTTGCCATCTCAGGGGTGGCAGAGGAGAAAGGAAATTCGTGTATATGCAGACTGTGCAGTTTAAACCTGCATTGTTCAACTGTGCATATATAAATAGAGAGAGAGAGGAAATTGGCTTATGTGTTTGTGGGAGCTGGTAAGTCCAAACTCTGCAGGGCAGGTTGAAAACTCCGGCAGGATTTCTTTTTTTTTCTTTTTCTTTCTTTTTTTTTTTTGAGATGGAGTCACACCTGATCACCAGGCTGGAGTGCGGTGGCGCGATCTCGGCTCACTGTAACCTCCTCCTCCCAGGTTCAAGCGATTCTCCTGCTTCAGCCTCCCGAGTAGCTGGGACTACAGGTGTGCACCACCACACCCAGCTAATTTTTGTATTTTTAATAGAGATGGGGTTTCACCGTGTTAGCCAGGATGGTCTCGATCTCCTGACCTCGTGATCTGCCCGCCTTGGCCTCCCAAAGTGCTGGGATTACAGGCGTGAGCCACTGCGGCTGGCCTCTCAGGCAGGATTTCTATGTCACAGTCTCTGGGTAGAATTCTATGTTTTTTGGAAAGCCTCTGGTTTTCCTCTGAAGGTCTTCAACAGATTGGAAGAGGCTCACCCAGGTGATCCAGGGTAATTGCTTTTATTCACAGTTAACTGATTGTAGGTGTTAGGCACATCCACAAAATACCTCCATGGAAACATATAGATTCGTGTTTGAGCAACCAGGCTCCGTAGCGCAACCAGCCTGATACATACATCAGTGGGTACAGCTGGGTTCAAACCCTGACTCCAGCACGTGTGAGTGGTGGCTCATCGGCTGTGCCTGAGCCTTGGCGGCCGGCAGGCTGGTGGCCCTGCTCCTGCTCCTGGTGGGCTGCTGAGAGAAGCAGAAAAGGCCGCGTGCATCGGGTTCCCAGCGGGGGGTCGCGACACCTGTCCTCGGACCTCCTGTGTCACCGCAGAGCCTGTCATGGGAGTGTTGCCAGCTGCAGGAAGCAGTCCTCGTCCCTGGGAGAAGAGCCTCTCTAGTCATTAGAGCTCTGATGGCTTCTCGACGACATGTTTGCACAGTGGGTGGCCCGAGGACTCCAGTGACTGCCAGGCAAGGTGTCATCGACGGCTTCGGAGACGAAGTTTCTAGTTCCGCTGGCCCTGGGTCCGTACCATCTCTGAAGTATGCACTGTCCCCTGCCAGGGGAGGCTGGGCTGCTCCGAGAGTCCTACCTGCTCCAGCCCAGGGGAGGCCTGCCTGGTGCTCTGACTCCAGTGCTGTCAACCGTGTGGTCCCTGCAGCAGGCCTAGTCCTCCCCCAGGCCCTGGAGCCTCGGCCTGAATGTGCTGTCGCCCGAGTAACACGGCCTCTGTCCTCAGACCCGCTGCGGCCATTGTCCTCTTGTTCCAGGGCCACCTTTGTGTGTGCCTGTGTCCCCGACTACCTAGGAATTCCTGGAGAGCAGGGCCACAGCTGTGTTGTCTGGAGCTCAGCGGCCAGAGCAGGGCCTGGCCCAGAGCTCTGCCTTGGTGGGAAGAAGCGGGGGAATCTTTCTCAGCACCAGCATCCCATTTGCAGTGCCAGGGGCCGCTTGGGCTCTGTAACCCGCCGTCCCACCTCCTGAGATCCAGGCCAGATAAACCTCCTGACATCCCTACGCCAGACAACGATTCTGCGTGTGACACTAAGCTGTGGGATCACAAAGAGAGGCTTTGATTCTGGCAAACGGTGGGTTTGTGGACTGTGCTGTCCCACCAGCTGACACACCCTTGGTCCCAGGGGTTTTTCTCCTGCTTGTTAACCCCTGACATGGCAGGCAGCTCTCCTGTGAACAGTGACGAGGGACCCAGGCGCATCTATCTCATGGCTCTGCCATCGTCACCCTGAGGTTTCTAAGGCCACTGAAGAAGGGGAAGGGCATGGAGCATTGTGTGGGAGGGTTTTGTGGGCCAGGCGCAGGAATGGTGCCCACCACTCCCAGCCACATCCCACCGGACAGAATGCAGACCCGTGGCCGCGCTCAGTGCAGGGGAGTCTGGCGCTGCGGTCCTGCTGTGAGCCCAGAGGAAGAATAAATGGTTTGGTAAAGCGGTGAGACCTGTTCTGCTACAGTCAGACCTTCTGGGGCGGGGGTGAGGTAGGTGGACTTCTGCTACAAAACTCCTAAAAATCCAGGACAAGTTGCCACAAACTTCTTTATTCAATGCATAGCTAAGTTTGCAAGGGAGTAAGGAAAATTTCTGAGAGCCAGAAACGAAGAGGAAACTGACGCCAGACAGGAAGCAAACGCTGACTTCTGGACGCCCTGAGGCATTTTGCAGCATACCGCGGGCCTTGTGCAGGAACAGAAGACACTATCTTACTTGAGCTGACGAAAGGCTGGGGGTGGCACGTGAGACTCTCACCAAGCTGGAGTCCTCAAACGCTGTCCTTCAGTGTAAGGGTGGGCTCTAAAAAGACAACCTTCTAGCAAAGAAAAATGAGAATGAATTCATTTGTTCTGGCCTCCTGCAATCAATGGGATAAAAGGATTGCTTCCTAAGGATGTTCAGTTTAAGGCTGTGGATCACTCGGATGGGTTCAAAGTTTTGAGTGGTCCAGAAACCCAAGCCAAGAAATTAACCTAAAGAGGTTGTTGGGTTGGTGGACCCCCGGGCACACGGCAGAGCAAGCCTCATCAGGGTCTTACCGTGTCCCCTACAGAACACCGCCAGGCCCACACCTCAACTGCAAAACCCAGGGAGACATTCCACATGTGAGTTGCAGTTGGAAGAAGCCGAATGGCAACGCAGTCAAAAGATTTCACGTTTGATGATTAGAAATAGAATAAAAATAAGTTTAAATTCTAGGCCGGGCCCACGGTGGCTCACGCCTGTAATTCCAGCACTTTGGGAGGCTGAGGCAGGTGGGTCCTGAGGTCAGGGTTCAAGACAGCCTGGCCAACTGGTGAAACCCCATCTCTACTAATATACAAAATTTAGCTGGGCATGGTGGTGCGCCCTATATCCCAGCTATTCAGGAGGCTGAGGCAGGAGAATCACTCGAACCAGGAAGCAGAGGTGCGGTGAGCCAAGATTGGTGCCATTGCACTCCAACCTGGGCAACGAGCGAGACTCATCTCTAAGAAATTTAAAAAAATGGAGAGCATAGAAAGGAAAACAGACTACGAAAGTGTTCAGGGAGATATGAAAAAAAGAGTCAAATAGAACTTCTTGGATTGCAAAATGTAATAGTGAAATGAGAAACCGTGCAATGGGCTGACACAGCAAATAGACTCGTGGCAGGAGGGAATCGTGGGCTAACATGGAGCTGAAGCACGCCAGAATGTTAATGCAGGACAGAACGTGGCGGTGGAAGTCAGAGGATCACCCCCCCCGCCACCCCCCCCCCCCCCCCCCCCCCCCCCCCCCCCCCCCCCCCC
>NC_044561.1:7977918-8025466 GCF_007565055.1 Rhinopithecus roxellana
CACCACTCCTTGGAAACTGTATTATAGCATGGGAATCAGTTGCCCACAGAAGGAAATGTCTTTAAATCTGTTAGTTATTTGGACAAGCCAATTCACTCCTTAGAAAATGAAAGTAGTAAGATTAAAAAGCCAGCTGGACAAAGTACGCAGTACAGCACCAGTTTTAAGAGGTTTACAAGATTCTTGGGTTCAGTAGCTTTTAGCTGTGCCAACACAAATGAGGCATTTCCTGGAAGTGGAAGGAGAATGAGATGAGCAGGGCGTCTCTCACAGTCTCATTCAGCTTTTAACTTGTTTAAAATGGATAGCTATGTTCGTAGATCTTTGAGAAACATTTGAGACAGTCAAAACCAAACAACAGCAACAGAATTCAGTATTATTCCCCAGAAAGTCCATATTTGAAAAAGAAGAGGGACTCTACCCGGGTTTCCTGGAGGACTGTGCCTCCCATCCACTTCTGTCTCCGACGATACAAGCGTCAGCCAGAGTGTGCTCTACCACGCGTCCCAGCCCATGCTGACTCACAGAGGAGTAAGTGAGACCTTTGGAAAGACACTTGCAGCACAGTCCAAAGTACTGCAATCATGCAGCTGTTTCCAGTGAGAAGGTTATGAACTCCAACCCTTCACTAAAATATTTTTTAAAGCAGCATCTTAATTGATATAATTTTTATACAATATGACTTTCCTGTGCCGAATCTGTTTAGGTTTTCTTGTTGCTTTATCCAAAAGGTCGTTTTCTTTCAAAAAATACACATATTTTTACTATATCAAACCTTATCTTTGTAAAGTTCAGGCAATAACTTGGCTGTCTTTGTTGTCTTCCGAAGGATTCATTATAACTCCCAGATGTTCCCGCCAAGCTCGAAGAGTACGCTTTCTGTTGGACTGGTTTGAATTTGGTTCCCTTTTGCTCTGCAAGAATAGCTACATTCTATATAACCTAAGGGAGATTGATGTTTACCTTGGGCTGGACCAACCCAGTCTGGAGTCGTGTCTGGTGACAACTCATTTATGGTGATTTCAAAGTTACCGGCCCTTTCTATGGCCCTTTGAGAGCCTTATAGAGTACCCTCTTCCTTCCAACCACAGACAGCCAGCTGGCCATTGGAGATCTTACCGGAGCTCACTCAAGTTAGTAACAAACCTGTTCATAGAAGCGTCACTCTGGAGGTTTCCTAGGAATACGTTCTCTGCCTGAAAGTCTTCAACCTTCTAGGACCCAGAGTTTGGGCTCAGGCTCAGTTAGATTATAGCAGTAGCCATCTTGTTAAATGTGTGTTCTTAAAGGTGTAAGGGAAGGCTCTGAGCAGAAAGCAACGGTTCCCTCTGCGACCTTGTTGGTGTTCTCTGATGACTCATCCTGCTTATTTGCACTGAGCTCCTCTTCCTCTTTCTGTGCTTCCTCGTTTCAGTTCCCCCATTCGGATTCCTACTCACCAGACCAGGCACTTGCTTGCTTTTGGTTGTCATAAAAAGGATCTGGTTAACAAGGTCCTGATCCAAAAGTCCACATCTTGGGCATCGTCTTTCAGGTCTTTACTCCTGGATCCAGGTGTTCTTTACCAAGCAATAAAATCTCCTTCTTCCTCATTGTTTTACAATGTTATTCAGCTAGTCATTTCCCCAGGTGGGTTGTCTTAATGGTCATCATGCACTCCCATTATTATCCAGAAATGATCATATTCCTCCTGTGTTGGGGACTCCATGCCAGGTTGACCAAGACTGAGGGACATTTCCCTTCATGTTGGTTGCTTCTGGATGAAATATGCCACTATCATTGACATATCTTTGCCCAGATATATTCATTATGAACCCATTTCATAAGGACGCAGCATGCCCCGTCTCCAGCGTAGAGGTGCTACCACTGCCACCAGCCTTCATCTCCACTTCTTGGCTATTGTTTGCACTAGTGGCCAGCTCCCGGACTGGGTCAGGCACTCACTGCTACCATCATGGTTACCCCTAGACTTTCTCATGTTATTTTGTGTCCACCTGCAATGAAGCACCTCAACTCTATTGCGTCTGTTAAGATGCCTGGGGGGCCTGCACAGAAGGAGGGTGTCCTGGAGACCGCCTCACTCTCCTCGTCCTGTTAGCTTTTTATCCTTGGAAGAAAGTAGAGAAACTGCCACTGAATATAAAATTCTTTTTCTTTTGACGTGTTAAATTATTCAAACACCAAACTACACAAAATACAACCATTTTAACAATTTCAAGTGTATGCTTCCGTGTCATCTAAGTAAATTCACCTTGTGTATCAGCACAGTACCACGATTTTCTCCCTAGGTATTTTTCATCCTTCCCAAACCAAAATTTCCTACCTGGAAACAAACATCATGCTACTTTTGCCTCTATGCATTTCACTCACTAGATAACATAGAGGGACAAGCAAACAACTTTATCCGTTGGAAACCAGCTTATTTCTGCTTGGCCCTCATGTCGTTTAGGGTCATCCATGCCATTGCATGGGTCAGTAAACTTCTGTTAAGGCTGAATAATATGGCCTTGTGTGTGTATACTATATCTCGGGGAGCCATAGTGGGACACTGGGCTTGCTTCCACCTTTTAGGTATTGTGAAGAATGCTCCTATGAACAAGAGTATAGAATGGTCTCTTATATCCCGCTGTTCAATCTTTGAGGCACATTCCACGAAGTGAAAATTCTGAGAAAAATGGTAATTCTGTGTTTAGTATGCTGAGATGAGAAACTGTCACCAAGGCCGCCACAGTGAGTGCATTGTTTGATGGTCCCTCCAGCAATGCATAACAGTTATAATTTCTACACATCTTTGCTAGAACCTGTTATTTTCTATTATTTTGACAAAGCCATCTTAATGGGTGTGGGTCCTGATTTTGTTTTGGGTTGTTTCCTGTCTGTTCAAATATTGAAATGTAAGAGATTTATTTTCTCTTTCTTTCTTTCCTTCTTCTTTCTTTCCTTCCTTCCTTCCTTCCTTCCTTCCTTCCTTCCTTCCTTCCTTCCTTCCTTCCTTCCTTCCTTCCTTCTTCTTCTTTCTTCTTTCTTCTTTCTTTCTTCTTTCTTTCTTTCTTCTTCTTCTTTCTTTTTCTTTCTTTCTTCTTCTCTTTCTTTCTTTTCTTTCTTTTCTTTCTTTCTTTCTTTTTTCTTCTTTCTTCTTTCTTCTTTCTTCTTTCTTTCTTTCTTTCTCCTTCTTCCTTTCAGTCTGTCTTTCCTTGCTTTATTAGTTCTTTCTTCTCTCTCTCTCTCTCTTTCTTTTTGTAGAGACAGGGTCTTGCTTTGTTACCCAGGCTGGTCTTGAACTCTTGACCCCAGGCTATCCTTCCACCTCAGTCTCCCAAAGTGCTAGGAGTATATGCATGAGTCACCATGCCCAGCCACAAGATAATTTTACATGGTGATTTTTGTATTCGGAACCATTAACAAATACATTTAATCATTCTGACAAAGTTTCCTTTGTGGGACTTTTAAGGGTATTCTCCATATGACATTAAATAAAATGAAAACAGAGATAATTTCACTTTTTATTTCTAATTTTATTTCTTTCCCTTGCCTAATTACTCTAGCTGGGTCTTCCAATGCTGTTTTTCACAGAAGCAGTGAAAATGTGTACTGTTGGTTTGTTCCTGAGAGATATGACAAAAACATATCTTTGGTCTTTCAGATTGCATATGATGCTAGTTGTAGGATTTTCGTAGATGGCCTTTACTATGTTGAGGTAGTTTCCTTCTATTCATAGTTTGTTGAGTGTTTTTACCACGAAAGGGTGTGGAGTTTTGTGAAATGATTTTCTGTAGCCAGGGTCTTACTGCATTACATTTGAAAAAGCCACTCTGCTTCACACCCACCCCTACCCCCTCTATTGTATGCCTAGTGTTAGAGAGGAATAAATACTTTGTGTTTTCCAGGGGAAAAGGGTCAGTCCATGAGAAACACAGCAGTGGTCACCTGTGTGATGGGATGGGGGAGCAGGATAGACCCTCATAGGTACAACTGTGGACTCTGCTTCAACCATAGTAGCTGTTACTTCTGTATAGGTGTTGACTGGGATGGAGCTACCCCTGTTACCCTGGACTCAGACACGGGCAAGGGGTCCAGGAAAACAGAGGAATGTACCAGAATCAGAAGCAATAAGGTGAGGGGACTAGGCTCAGACTCCTGTGAGTAGTTTGGGGTGACTGTTATAGCGGTGACCCCATTTGTCCCAAAGTTGGTGGCAGTGGTAATGAGTCTCAAAGAAGCCAGTTTCTGCCTCACTCTGACCTCCTACTGCTGATGGCCCCCCTTCCTGTAGATTGATCAGGAATGACTCCTTCATAACCCCCAAATTTAGAAGACCAGCTTGATTTCTATGGGTGGCCTCAGAGTATCCATTAATAGGTTTTAGATGAAAGGAAAAGGCGTGCAATTGTTTCTTCATGCAAATCAGCCCCCTCTTCTTGTCTGCCAGCTCCTTCATAGAACCTCAGTCCAGACAGTCACTAGAATACATTTCCCAGCTGGGGTGGAGAAGGCCAAATTGGCTGAATCTGGTTCCCTGTGAGGACACAGCTGCTGACCCCAGTGAGCAGGGAGCAGATGATACAGGGTCACAGCAGGATGATTTCCCAGTTGTTCTTATCTGTTGACCCCTCAAGGACAAGCCTACAGCACATAGTGCTGCCCCAGTAGCAGACCTGCTGAGCCCTTCAGTTGCTCTCTGCCTTTGTCTTTTTCTTCTGCATGAAAGATAATGAGTGTAAGGGCCTCTGTTGAGCTGTATTTGTAGTTAGTGCTCTGCACAGAATTCCTGTGTCATCACATGTCTGTTTGGTTCATGCTGTTATTTTTAGTAAAGCCCTGGAATCTTAGTCTCACTGAAGGAGATTCTCTGACAGACATCAGAGCAGAGAGCCCAGTTCGGTGATGGGGAAGCCAGCAGAATTGCAGGCCTGTGGCCGGAGATGTCTCCTTCTCCACTCAACAGTGTGGCACCTTTTCAGACTGCCAAGCTCTGTCCTGGAAGCTCTGGGCTCTCAGGGTGGGCCTCTCCCTACTCTCAGCCCACCCACCTTCAGCATCAAAAGGTCCCTAGAGTTTGGTGTCTCACTGGATGTTGCGGGGAGTCAGGGACCCCAATGGAGGGACCAGTTGGAGCCATGGCAGAGGAACATAAATTGTGAAGATTTCACGAACATTTATCAGTTCCCAAAATTAATACTTTTATAATTTCTTATGCCTGTTTTTACTTTAATCTCTTAATCTTGTTATCTTCATAAGCTCAGAATGTACATCACCTCAGGACCACTATTGTATAAACTGATTGTAAAATATGCGTGTTTGAACAATAAGAAATCAGTGCACCTTGAAAAAGAACAGAATAACGTGATTTTCAGGGTACAAATAAAGACAACTGTAAGGTCTGACTGCATGAGGAGTGGGGCAGAATGGAGCCATATTTTTCTTCTTGCAGAGAACCCATACACAGACATGCAAGTAGGGCAGATATGGCTGAATTCTTTTCCAAACAAGGAATATTAATAATTAATACCCTGGGGGAAGGAATGAATTCCTGGGGGAATGTCTATAAACAGCTGCTCTGGGAGTGTCTGTCTTCTGCAGTTGAGATAAGGACTGAAATACATGCTGATCTCCTGCAGTACCCTCAGGCTCACTAGGGTGGGAAAAAACCTCTGTTTTCTGTTGTTGAAGGTGTTTATCAAGACAATATGTGAACATAGACCCTCATCAGGAGGTTTTGGCTTTGCCCTTTGCCTTGTGATCTTTCGCCCTTTGCAGCATGCGATCTTTGTGATCTACTCCCTGTTCATACACCCCCTCCCCTTTTAAAGTCCTTAATAAAAACCTGCAGTTTTGTGGCTCAGGGGACATCAAGGATCTACTGATATGAGATGTCACCCCCAGTGGCCCAGCTGTAAAATTCCCCTCTTTGTCCTCTTTCTCTTTATTTCTCAGACCAGCTGACACTTAGGGAAAATAAAAGGAACCTACATAGAAATAATGGGGGTGTGTTCCCCCAATAACTGGACAAATGGAGAGCCATGCTGAGCTCTTCTATTTCTTACTTATTTACCCCTGGCTTAAGCCACACTGTATGGGAACCGAGTAGTCCCCTTGCATCTGGTTTTGAAAGGCTTATGAGGTCTCTCATCCAGATCTCTGGCTGCAGCAACCCCAGCAGAGGTCTTGAGTCTGCACACTTGAAGAATAATAGAAAGAAGAATTATGGAAGTGAGTAGGCATTATTGATTGGGAATCTTTTATCATTTATTTATTGCTGACTTGCTTATTGAGGGTAGCTGTGTTAGAGAAGCTCTGTCTTCATCTCACAGAACTGGCATCAGTAAGAGGAGGTCAGCCCCAACACTCCATCTTCCAAGTCTTGAATCCTGTGAGGAGTTGACAGATAAACTACAGGGCACCCAGGTAAGTTTGCATTCCAAAGAAAAATATTGTGTGGGATATACTAACCCACACTAATTCTTTGTCATTGTTTTACTGAATTCAAATTTAACTGACCTCCAGTGTTTTTATTTGATTAATTGCAGAATCCTACCTCCAGGCTACAAGCACTCCCTCTCTAACCAAGGCCTACTGCGTGGAAGGCAATCATAAAGCGGTTCAGGATTCAATGAGGTCACACTCTCAGGAATTAAAAAATGTTGGTCAATAGTGAGGCTGCAGTTGTACTAAATCTTGATACAATCTATCAAAACCTCCAGGATACGGCAAAGGCAGAGCTAAGAGAAAAATTTAGCATTAAATTCACACATCAAAACGCCTAAAAGAACACAAACAGAAACTCTGAGGTCACACCTCATGAAACTGGAGGATCAAAAACAACGCAAACCCAAACTCGGAAGAAGAAAAGGAATAACTAAGATTAGACCACAACTAAATAAAATTAAAACAAAAACAATACAAAAGATAATATGTACATAAACTAAAAAACCTAGAGAAGATGAATAAATATCTAACTATACACAACCCTCCTAGATTAAACCAGGAAAATGTAGAAACTCTGAACAGACTAATAACGAGCAGTGAGATAGAAACAATAATTTTAAAACGTCAACCCCCAAAAAAGTCCAGGACCAGACAGATTCACATTTGAATTCTACCAGACGTTGGAGGAAGAATTGGTATAAAGTCTATGACAGTAACTGTGATGGTTAATATTGAGTGACAACTTTATTGGATTGAAGGATACAAAGTATTGATCCTGGGTGTGTCTGTGGGGGTTTTTGCCAAAGAGATTAACATTTGAGTCAAGGAGCTGGGAAAGACGGACCCGCCATTAATCTGGGTGTGCACAAGGTAATCAGCTGCCAGCATGGCTAGAATATAAGCAGACAGAAAGATGTGCAAAAGAGACTGGCTTAGTCTCCCAGCCTACATCATTCTCCTGTGCTGGATGCTTCCTGCCCTTGAACATCGGACTCCAAACTCTTCAGTTTGGAACTTGGACTGGCTCTCCTTGCTCCGCAGCCCGCACACAGCCTATTGTGGGACTTGTGATCCTGTGAGCTAATACTTAATAAACTCCATTAGTTCTGTCCCTCTGGAATACTGACTAATACACTAATCCACAGGACGGGGAAATAGGAACTCCTTCCTAAATAATTCTATGAAGCCAGTGTCACCCTGAATCCAAAATGAAGGAAGGACGTAACGAAACAAGAGATCTACAGACCAATATCCCTGATGAACATAGATGCAAAAATCTTAAACAAAATACTTGCTAACCGAATCCAACAACTATCAAATCACAGTCCACCATGATGAAGTGGGTTTCTTATCAAGGATGCTTGGAGGGTTTAACATACAAAGTCAATAGATGTAATATATCACATAAACATAATTAAAAACAAAAATCACATGATTATTTCAATAGATGCAGAAAAAGTATTTGACAAAATCCAGCATGACTTCATGATTAAAACCCTCTGCAAAATTGGCATAGAGGAGACATAGCTTATGGTAATGAAAGCCCTCTACTGCAAGCCCACAGCCAACATTATACTGAACAGAAAGAATTTCAAAGCATTTCTTCTGAGAACTGGAACAAGGCAAGAGTGCCCATTTTCACCACTTCTGTTCAACATAGTACTGGAAGTCTTAGCCAGAGCAATTAAACGAGAGAAAGAAATTAAGGGCATCCAAATTGGCAAAGAGGAAGTCAAACTGTCACCGTTTGCTTATAATATGATCGTATACCTAGAAAACCTTAAAGACTCATCCAAAAATCTCTGAGAGCTGGTGAATGAATTCAACAAAATTTCAGGATACAAAATTAAGACACACAAATAAGTAGCTCTGCTACACAACAGCAACCAAGCTGAGAATCAAATCAAGAACTCAACTCCTTTTACAAATAGCTGCAAAAATAAAAAATACTTAGGAATATTCCCCACCAAGGAAACGAAAGTACCTCTATAAAGAAAACTACAAAACACTGCTGAAAGAAATCACAGATGACACAAACAAATAAAAACACATCCCGTGCTCATGAATGGGTAGAATCAATATTGTGAAATGATCATACTACCTAAAGCAGTCTAGAAATTCAATGTAATTCCCATCAAAATACCAGCATCATTTATCACAGAACTAGAAAAAGCAATCCTAAAATTCATATGGAACCCGAAAAGAGCCCGCATAGCCATAGCAAGACTAATAAAAAACAAACAAACAAACAAACAAACAACAACAACAGCAAAATCAAATCCAGAGGCATCAGACTATACTCTAGGACACACTGTTCAACAAATGGTTCTGGGATAATTGGCAAGCCAAATGTAGAGAATAAAACGGGATCCTTATCACTCAACTTATACAAAAATCAACACAAGATGAATCAAAGACTTAAATCTAAGGCCTGAGACCAAAAAATTCTAGAAGATAACGCTGGAAAAACTTTTCTAGATATTGGTTTAGGCAAAGACTTCATGACCAAGGTCCCAAAAGCAAATGCAACAAGAACAAAAATAAATAGATGGGACTTAATTAAACTAAAAATCTTCTGCACAGCAAAAGAACTAATCAGCAGAGTTAACAGACAACCCAGAGTGGAAGAAAATCTTCACAATCTATATATCCAACAAATGACTAAAGTCTAGAATCTACAAAGAATTCAAACAAATTATCAAGGAGAAACTAAACAATCTCATCCAAAAGTAGGCTAAGGATGTAAATACAAATTCTTAAAAGAAGATACACGAATGACCAACAGACATAAAGAAAACTGCTCGGCATCATCTAATGATCAGGGAAATGCCAATCAAAACCACAATACAATACCACCTTAATACTACAAGAATAGCCAATATTAGATGTTGGCATGGTTGTGGTGAAAAAAACAACAACCACTTTTACACTGTTGGTGGGAATGTAAACTGGTACAACCACTATGGAAAACAAGGTAGACATTCCTTAAGGAACTAAAAATGCATGTACCCTTTCATCCAGCAATTTCATAACTAGCTATGTATCCAGAGAAAAAGAAGTCATTATACAGAAATGATACTTGCAGAAGCATGTTTCACAGCAGCACAATTTGCAATTGCAAGAACATGGAACAAGCCCAAATGCCCATAAATCAACAGGTGGATACAGGAAATGTTATACATAGGCATATCATGGAACACTACACAGCCATAAAAAGGAACAAAATAATGGCATTCACAGCAACTGGAAAGGAACTGAAAACTGTTATTCTAAGTGCAGTAATGCAGGAATTGAAAACACAACATTGTATGTTCTCACTCATAAGTGGTAGATAAGCTATGAGAACACAAAGGCATAACAATGATACAATGGACTTTGGGGACTCAGAGGAAACGGTAGAAGGTGGGTGAAGGATAAAAGACTATTCACCGGGTACACTGTACACTGCTTGGGTGATGAGTGCACCAAAATCTCAGAAATTATGATTAAAGAACTTATTTATGTAATCAAACACCACCGGTTCCCTAGAAACCTATTAAAATAACAAATTAATATTTAAAAAGAAAAAACCCACTAAAATCCTTAAAAACCCGAATAAATGAATAAGGAAATAAATCGAATATGAGAACCTCTTCCGCTATAGAGAGAACCAGAGGCAAGAGATGAGGAAGGAAGAATCCCGACAAGCCCTCACAGACTCTCCTGTCACCTTAGATGAACATCACTCCAAGAGTTTCATTTTGATGGATGATCAATTCAAACTTTAAAATAAATAAACAAAATCAGGAATAATCAACGTAACGGCCCTCAAAGGTAGTAATGATCCCTCTATGGAATGGGTGCAATTCAGCAAGCACAGGAAGAGACTCAAAAGAAGTGTGCAGAGTAAAAGAAGCCAGAACAAATGGAAAGATAATGCTTGATAACACTGATACATTCCAGAAAATGGAAACCAAACAATAATGACAGAGGCAGATCTGTGGCTGCACAGGGGAGCACTGGGGAAGGGAGGGAGGGAGATGACAAAGGGTCATGAGGGGTTGCTGGGGTTGGTCACAGGTTGCATAACTCCCTGTTGGTGGTGATGTATTCAAGGATCAAAAAAATGTCAAAATGTGTATACTTTCCTATTATAAATCTGGGTGTTTTATTAGATGTGCATTATTCCTACATGAAAGGAGTTTTATTAAAAAAAAAAAGAATGGGTTGGGGAGAAAAGAAGCACAGGGATTCACACTGGGGAGCAGGGGGAGGAAGACACCACTCTGGAAACTCCTGGAAATGGGAAAAGGAGGATGACGGAGACAAAGTTTCCCCATCAGAGGTGGTTCTGTGATGACATAGATGGACCTGCCACCTCAGCCCAGGACCTCAGTGCAGACACCCTGTATCCCAAGCTGCAAGGAGCAGGATGTTCCTTTTCCTGGACACTCTGTTGCGGACTCTGAGGACTAAAGGGGAGGAGGAGCCTCCACTCTCAGGCAGGGCCCTGGATGCCCCTGGACTCATGAGGGAAGCTGCAGCAGCAGAAGCCACAGGCCAGACCTGAGCAGCGGCTGCCTGGGGCTCACCCTCCTGGCAGAGGAGGAAGGGGGTTCTTGTCTCACTTCCCCCTGGGCCTGGAGCACTGTGGCACCGCTCAGGCTGTCATCCCATGCTGCGCAGTAATAATCAGCCTCATCCTCGGTCTGGAGCCCGCTGATGGCCAGGGAGGCTGACGTGCCAGACTTGGAGCCAGAGAATCGGTCAGGGACCCCTGAGGGTCGCTTATTATTATCATAGATGAGGAGTTTGGGAGCCTTTCCTGAGAGCTGCTGGTACCAGTATACATAATTACTTCCGATGTTGGAGCTGCTTCCAGAACAAGAGATGGTGACACTCTGCCCAGGGGGCCCAGACGCTGAGGGTGGTTGAGTCAGCACAGACTGGGCCCAGGACCCTGGAAGCAAGAGAGACACAGACATGGTGATTGACAAGAGACAAAATGAGACAAGAGGAGAAAGCAGGGCCCCATGGGCTTCCCAGGGACCACTCTTGGTCCCATATCCTGTCACCTGCACAGTGAGTGAGGAGGGTGAGGACGAGAGGGAAGCAGGCCATGCTGGAGATTGTCCTGAGTCCTGTCTTCTCTAGCCACAGCTGAAGCTGAGCTTCCCCCAGATCTCTCCTTGTCTTCATACTCTGAGAGGGGGAGAGTCCATGTATGCAAATCAGACCTCCCAGCTTTGTGACCCCGCCCTGAGCCCCGGGTCAGGCTTCTAGGCTTGAGGATGTCAGGGGGTGGCAGGGGTGGCTCTTTGTGGTCCCAGGGGGTGGGGAGAACACAGTTGTGAGCCCTGAGCTGAGGACAACTGGCAGAACAGGTGGTTGGTTCTGCTCCTTTCACCCCCAGTCTTCTCAGAAATGGTCACCAGGCGCCCCCTAGTGTCCAGACTAAGACAAACCGTTCTATGATCAGGTGACCAGAGTCGCTGAGATAAACCGCTGCCTCCCCCTGTTCTGTCCACTGCTCCCACTTCCAACTCCAGGTCCGGTAAAGTGGCACCTGTGTCACCCTCCTTTGATCTCAGGGCAGTCTTCCTGCTCTACCGGACTCCTCTGGAGTGGATCTGTCCATGGTTCTTTGGTCGTACATTGTAGAGGACTCAGGTGATGGCTACACAAAGTCCTTTTATTTCACAATCAAGCCCATAGTGGAGACCGGCCCCATGGCCTCACTTCCCCTCCTGTGTTGGACACCGGGTCCTCTCCTCTCATGTGGCGCATTCCTGGCGGCCAGAGCTCTCCTTCCTCTGTGGATCCTGCAGCGCTGATGAGCTCTTCCCACTAGGATGCCCTGGGGAGGCATTCTCCGAGGGTTTTTCTGGTAAATCTTTGTTCTCCCTCTACTTCCCCAGATTTGCAGTCACAGTCATCTGGATACTGTGACCAGGGATCTTGCCTGGGAGTCTGTCCTCCAAGCACTGAATGCCAGTCTGTGGGGGACCTTGGCAAATGTCTTTGGAAGGTCTCACTTATGAGCAAAAACAGCAAAGATGTTCAGTCTTTGAAGATGGGAAGAATTAAAATTTTAACTTGGTTTGATGACCAGAGTCTGTCCTCAGGTGAGCCTGACATGTGATAGCTCTTGTCATCGAGCCCCCAACTAGGATTTCCAGGGGAAAGTTATGGTTCACATTCAGTAGTGAGTGTGGTGGGGGTGGCTTGAAGGTGATAGAAATTATTCATCTTTGATCCGTAATGACATCTAGAATCTAATAAACTAAAAACAATAAGCTTAAGAAAAAAGATAATTCTGTTAATCAAAATGAAAAATGAAATAGATGATGTCCATGACTGCATGAGTTCTGGCCTGATACACCCTGGACTCTTAACAAATATTTGTTTGAGGAATTTTATGGGGATGCAGGAAAACAGCTGGATGATGATGTTGATATTTACACTGGTGAATGTATCACCAGGTAGTTCCTGTACAATTAGATTTTTTTTTTTTTTTTTTTTTTGAGACACAGTCTTGATCGGTTGCCCAGGCTAGAGTGCAGAGGTGCGATCTCAGCTGAATGCAACCTCTGCCTATCTGGTTCAAGCAATTCTCCTGCCTTAGCCTCCCAAGTAGCTGGAATTACAGGCATGTGCCATTGTGCCAGGCTACTTTTTGTATTTTCTTAGTAGAGATGGGGTTTCACCATGTTGGTCAGGCTGGTCTCAAACTCCTGACCTTGTAATCAGCTCACCTCAGACTCCCAAAGTGCTAGGATTACAGGCATCAGCCATCACACCCGGCCACACTGAGATTTTAAATGCTCCATTTAAACAACCAAATAGTGAGATTTATTATAGACATTTAAATAAAACCAATCCATATATGTAACTGAAGTAAAACGTATGCTGTATTTTGGGATCACATTTCAAGGGTGTCATTATTTTAAATGTTCCTTTTTGTGATAGCCAAGTTTTTTACATAATTTTTATAGTTTTTAAAATGTTTATTGTGCTTACATAACACACCAGCCATATTAAGTTTTATTTATTTCCAAGTAGAAACGAGCTATTAGATCTGGGCTCTGCTTCCTGTTTTCTTCTCATTGCTTTTTCTTTGGTGATGCATAGATGGTCACAGTGAATTTTGTTTTCCTTTCCTCCCACTGTAATGAATGGGGGTCGCCGACGCTGAGCGGTGTCTCACATACAGGGCAAGGCTGCCCATGGCCCCCTCCCTGCCCACGAATGCGCTTCCTGGTGGATGCCCCACCAGCTCTTAGGCTGAGGACAGAGAGAAGAACAGGTCCACAGCTAAGGAACCTGGACACCCAGAGGCTCTGGGAGGAAGGGGCAACTGCTGGGACAGTGAGTGCTGAGCAGAGGACACTGACTATGGATTTTTTTATGTGATCCTCCACAGAGACCCTCACAGATAGACCAAAACTCCAGTCCCTGTGTGTCTTCAGGGTCCTTGTGGGTCCTCCTTTTGTAACTGCTCTAGACCCTGGGCCTCCTCCTCCTATGAGACACAATGGACAATCTCCTCTTCAGGCTGCACCCTCTTTACCACATCTGACCCCACACCCGTCTCCTCATTCCCCCATAAACCATCCCCTGCTCACTTCCATTAACATTTTTGCATCATTCTGGGACCACAGCCTACCTAGGGGTGTCTCTGCAGGATATCCATGTTGCAGAGAGCTCAGCCCTTTGACAGGACCGCTGTGCTTGGGCCACCTAAGGCTGAGCATCTCTCTTGCTTCTCTTCTGCACCAGCTCTAGGTCATGCCATCTCTCAGAATGCTGAGCCCACGTTTTCTTAAGCATCAGACTTCCTCTCACATTCGGGTCTCTGGGTCACACAGGCTGGATTCCACTTTCTTGTCATCTCTCCAATAGTTTCAGTTCAGGAAATGGTCAGCATGCCTGCACCAAAAGGAGGGGACACCTTTGGGACCAGGTCAAAGGCTACTGGACTTCTGGGTCACACAGGCTGGATTCTTTTTTGTCATCCCCACCTCATCCACACCCACAATGTGTGGTCAGCTCCTTTTGCTTCTAGAAACAAGTTGATTCTCTTTACATTGGGAGACCAGTAAAAAAAGGAGTTATTGTTACTGAACCCTTGCTTTGCTTTCAGTAACACAAGTGACAGCAGAAGCCTTGACATGATCTGGTGCTGGTCACAGGCAGGGATAAAGGAGGGATGGGTAGAGAGGATGAGTGGGGTAGACCTTCTTTCATTTGCCCATGGCACAGGAACCCCTGGTAACATGGAGTCAGGATGCAGCTGTGTGACAGTGATAAACAGCCTGTCCTCAGGCTGGAGCCCAGGGGTTGTCCAGGAGGCTGTGGGAATAAGCCCAGAGCCGGAGGATCACGCTGGGACCCCTGAGGGACCATCACTGCAGTCCTAGGTCCCAAACGTAGGTGCTCTTTCTGGGAGGGAATGCCCAGTGTTTCTGCGGCTCCCCGTGCAGAAAACGGTGACATTGAGATGGGGACTCCTCAAGAGTTTCCTTGGGAGGAGTCACTTGAAGCACATATTGGGCAGTTTCTGTACCGGGATATTCGACAGACTCACCGCTAGACCCTGATTCAGGGAGAAGCTCCAATGGTGTAAGAGAGGACAAGAGAACACAGTCCCTGAGGGATCAGGAAACCCACCCTCAGCAGTTCCCGTTGTCCTGAGTGGGATGAGCAGCAGGAACGTCACATCCCTGGGACCTACTTCCCCCATGGACAAGGAGCAGCCTCAGCCTTGTCTCAGCCATGGTGCAGCCTCCCCTTGACTCTCTCATGTCCTACATAGAGGTTCACTGGCCTCAGGTCCACAGTTACCCTCAGACCTAATCCCATCTCCCGACATTTCCAGTGAAATGCAGGTACCCAGGACTGAGCCAGGTCAGCACTGTATCTGGAATTCCTCCCTGACCTGCATCCTCAGGCAGCATTTCATATTTGAGTGCCTTGTTCCTGGGACACAGTAAGCCTCAGACAGCCCTGAGAACAGACTACTGGGGATGGAAGGGGAGGTCTCTGCTTGTACGCTGGAAGAGCAGAGTCCATGCTGCAGGAGACTGTTCACCTGCTACCATGTCCCCAGGCTCTGACCATGCTGTGAGCTAGGAAAGGCTCATTTTGCTTCTTTCAAGACAAAAATAGTCCAGCTCCACAGGCACTGGTGTTAGCACATATGGACATGCAGACAACACTTCAGGGTCATCAGGTGCTTTGGTTTTGTTTTGTTTTACTGAGACTTCAGAAGGATGGATGGGAAATTGAGAGAAGAGCCTTTCATAACTACAAAGTACTTCCAAATGTAGTTTGTGTCTAGGCTGGTTATTTTAAAATTTAAAAACTGTTATGGAACAAGATGCAGATCAGGGTGAGGTTTTTGTCCCACTTCCCCATCTGTGTGTGTCACTGTGAGAAGCATTGTTGTGCCAAATCGTACAGTAATAGTCAGCCTCATCCTCCGAATGGAGCCCAGAGATGCGTAAAATCCCTGCATTGGCTGAAGCATCTTTGGATCCAGAGAAGCGGCTGGGGACTCCAGAGCCCTGGTGCTTATCTGAGTCTGATTTGTACCACAGAAGATACCGGGGAGGACTCCCTGGCTTCTGCTGGTACCAGAATATCCTGTAGCTACCAACATTGATGCCACTGCTCAAGGTGCAGGTGAGTCTGGCTGATGCTCCAGGAGACGCTGAGAGGGAGGTTGGCTGAGTCAGCACAGGCTGTGAGAGGGAACCTGGAAACACAGGCATTTATAGGTTTTAAGGCAGAAACCAGGGTCACATGTTTTAGTGATCTTTGACAGAAGGGTCAGAATCAGGCTGGTTGGCTGACCCTGGTCTCCGAGGCCTTTTCCTACCTGTGCAGTGAGAGAGGAACAGGAGGAGGAGAGGAGTCCAGGCCATGGTGGACACAGCCTCTTTCCCCGCAGTGGGGCTGGGCTGCCTCAGGCCTCCTTTTCTTCCCACCCTCTGCAGAGGAGGGGCTGCTCATGCAAATGTGTTTCCACCCAGGGACTGCCTAGTCCCTCCCTGAGCCCTGGGGATGCAGCTCAGCTCACTCTGCAGACTGAGCGTGAGGAAAGTTTGCTTTTCTTCTTGCAAGGCCCTGGGAGGAAGCACCTGTTGTGACCATACACAGGTCCCTGCTCAGGGAACCCTGCCAGGCCAGAGGGGATACAGCTGCTGAGTCTCCGTCAGTGAACACAGGGCCCAGCCCCCAGGCCTGGATTTCTTTGAGTGAATGGTCCTTACTGAGAAGCTGTGTAGGAACCACAGGGCAGTTCCAAAAGATCTGATGCTGGTCCCAGGACACACACTTTCCCATGACTCAGAGACTTCAGAACCCAGCTGGTCTCTGCAGCTCACCAGTCACTGTCTGTATTCACATATCCATGGTCTGATTCCTGGACACTGCTTCTATCATGCTGTGCATTATTACTGTGATTTCTCACTCCCAGAAGTAGTCTTGGTCTGTGGGATACGCAGCCATGTATATATATAACTTTTAAAGTTGTCAGCACTCCCACATGGCATTCTACAAACATCTAATTGCCCACATTGCCATCAGGGTGGGCATTATGAAAAAGGGGTCAGCTGAGGAGCTAGGTTGAAGGGCAGCTAGGGGTTGTTCACAAGGACAGTGAATAATGAGAATTTTCCAGGAAAAATAAATGATCCGTGACGTGTTAAAGGCAGCAATTTAGCAAAAGTTGTATATCTAATGGTTTCATATGTTTCATAGAGATTTGACTCAATTTTGTGATGTAGGAACATTCAGAGATTTTGTAGACTTTCCTTTACCAGTGAGCACTGTGACCATATTTCTCTATTTAATGAAGTTAGCCATTATCTCCCTAAGTAAAACGTCACTTTCTTCACAGTTGTGCCCTATTTTTTGGTAAACAATTTGTCCTGGATGTTATACAACTTGTTTATATCTTGATATTGCCACCTTTATTTTTTTTACTGGATGCTTTCAGATTATTTGAAATATCAGTATTTATTTTACCTGCAAAGTGCTCTGGCAAGTACTGAATGTCTCAGGAGACAAAGGCAGAGACGATCACTTCTCAATGTAGCCATGTCTACTCTTGTGCTAACTGTGCAAGTGGGCCCTGGATTTCTAGACTCACAAGGTGCTTAATGAATAATCTAGAATAAGAATCCCTCACTTTTACAAGCACTCTCTCCTTAAGGTATTCGGAGAGAGATCCCTTTCAGATAGATGAGGCAGGGAGGGTACTACCTGGCTTAAACCCCTTCAGTAACTCATCATTCTTATTACAAAATCCAAATCCTGTAGCTTCTGAAACATGCCCTTCGCACTGCGGCCCTTACACACCCCCACAGCCCAACTCACAGGCCCTGCCCTTGCTTTTAGGGCTCTAGGCTCACTCGCTTCTCTGTCCTGGGAAACCCTGAGCTGCTGTCTTTTCCACGTTCTCCACACCAGCTTCTCCTGTGCCTGTCAGGAGAAGATGGCCTTCTATGGGAAGTCAAAGTGTAAGCTTACATTTTGTCCACATTATACACCTGTTTTGTCCACATTAAACACCTGTCCACATTATACACCACATTATACACCTGTTAAAAGTGGAACAATCACAAACAAGGATATTTTAAACACTGGTTAGCATGGAAACTTTTGAGTCTTACAAATATAAAGAGAATTTTCTAATGAATTGTTTGCACCCAACAGCCAACTTTGACCATCATCAATATGGTTCATCATGTTTAATTTTTCAACCCATTTTACCGATCAACTTTCTCTCTCACTAGGTTATTTTTACAACAGATCAATGAAGCAGTAAAAGATAGTTGGTATATAAAATAACAAATATATACATTTGCAGTGTTCCATAATCCTTGTGACTTAACGCAACACATTCCAAGGACTCCCACACTACTTGATTTGTTTTTTAATCATTCATGTCTAAAGTCAATTTACTGTAGAAATTGGGAAATGGGAGGAAGTACAATGAATGCTAAGATTTGCAGATGCAGGACTCACAGCATTGCATATAGAATTAGAATAAAGTCCAGATGGGCATCTACATTCCTAATTATTTATTGGTTTTACCCAGCTGTCCTAGTGGAGAAATATCTCTTCTGTGGACCCACAGCACACAAACCCATCCTTCTTCCTTCAGGAATTTCCTCCTCAAAGCCTGTAATGGGACTTGGGACTGATGAGTTTAATGTTTGAATTGCATTGATCATACAGCTCATTGGAAGCTCTGTAATGAGTATTGTGTTGAAGGATATCTAATGTAAAGCTTCTTAGTTATATAAATATTGCCCAAAATTTTCCCAACTCACCCTTATTTGCAGTTTATTTGCTCTCGAGGGATTTCTGTCCCCAGAATTTCCTTCATCATCTACTTGCTTCTTGTGGTTTCTTTAAGCAGGACTGGGAAAGCCCATCACACCCCTTCCACTTTCTCCACATGAACCCATGGGATGCAGCATCTATGGATCCATGGGAATCAGACCATAAATAAGTGAACAGAGGCTGTGATTGGCATCTGCAGAGACCAGCTGGGCTCTCAAGTCTCTGGGCCATGGGAGGTATGTGTGATATATTTGTATTTTTATATCTGTATCCTTCTCCTGCTAACCAGATAAAGACAAAAGTTCTTACTTAATATCTTCTATTGAATGAATTTGGAATCTCAAACACAACATATTCAGAATTTAAAAAAATGTTATCTTGACCTCAGATTTTTACCTCTTCCTGGGATTCCAATGTGGGTGAACTCATATATTTAACAAACATGTATTGAGTCTGTCCTTAGTGCCAGGCAGTGTTTTGGGCTCTGCAGCTACAGCAATGGCAAGACAAAAAAAGGCAACAATAATAAACCATCTCATGGAGGTTGGATCTCAGCAGGGGATACACAGTGAATAGAGTCACTAACTCTAAAGAAACATCTTCATGTGGCTGACCCGTGCCCTAACCAGTTAGTCATCCTGGGGATTTGAAGCCGATTGCTGACAGCTGAGAGACATGCATTTCTATAACTCTGAGGAATGGATTGACTTGTGCAGAAGTTGATGAGTTTTTTTTTTGACTATGTGTGTTACAAATAATCCTACATCGACAGGATGGGGTCAATCTCCTTGGCCTCACGAATGGCTGGGATCTTACTGTAGGTCAGAAATAAAACGGAACATTCCCATCCTCCGGAAGAATTCCTAAGGACAACCAGACAACTGAGTGTGAAGAGGGAATTAATCATCAGATAGCCTCTCTCCTGCTCTCTTTGTGATGGATAAAGACCAGCAGAGATACAACAGCCCTGGAATCCTGCCATGGGAAGCAGGCAAGGAAGAAGAGAGGTAAACAGAAATGTAAATAAGGATGCCTGGGCAGGAGCTGAACATCCTTCCCTCACCAAGACACAGAACCCTGCCTTTCCACTGCTCTCCAGCTTTTCGATTGACCTTTACCCCCGCACATCACTGAGGTGGTCACAAGGACCCTGGTGCATAATGACACTGTGCATAATGAGACTGTGATGAACCTTTTTTTCTTTTTAATGCTGCTTTGTACCTCTTCTGAGACTACTGAATTTCAGGTGGATTTCTCATGGATGAGAGCTGGTGTGGCTGGGCCTGGATTGGTCAGTTGCTGGGACATTAGAAACATCAGAGAGTCAGATTCCAGCTTTGTGAGATGGGAACCACCTACCCAGCTCTCAGCATCTACAGGACGTGACCCAACATGAACTAATAATGAGGATGGAAAATAGAATACCCCATGTGCTGACTCAAGCACATAGTAGAACCACTTAGGCAAACCTCCTGTTCTTTCCCTCTCCTCTCCAGATCTCGCATCTCACAGGCACGTGATCAGCCAGCATATGGCTGCAGCACTAACTCCAGGGATGAGCCTTGTGTTGCAAGTCAGTTCGACAGTCCCCTGGGGGACAGCATGTGAGAGATCTGGTCCAGCCGTTCTGAAGGCCAGAATTCCTGATCAGTGGATTAGGGAGAACACATCTCACTCATTCTTGAGGGTTTGTTTTGTGAGGCCTGGGACTGAGGAGCCATTTTGTCTCCATGTGGGAAATTGCCCTGGGGACAGGGGAGATCATCAAGCAGGGAGAGAGGGAAACAAAGAATCAGGTGGCTTCCATCAGTCCTGATTACACTTGTTTCTTCTGAAATGGGAGCCATTTGGCTTCCTGATATCACAGCCCAAACTTAGGAGCCCACCTTGGCTTTGCTGAGTGTTAAAGCAGAACCACAATGCACCCCTGGTACGCCTTCCTCTGAGAGATTTTCAAGAGCAAATGAATTAAGCACCCAAGTGTAAGCTCCTATAGGACAAGACCCCCTCCTACGTGATGAGTGATCTCTGTGCCTGCTTCAGCATCGGCTCTCCATTCACTCTTGTTCACATGTTTCACCAAGGAAGAGACTGACTGAACTTCTGGAAAGTCATTATGACCTCAATGAACTTCACAATTAAGCTGAAATACAATCCATATTTCAGAGAGAAAAAGGATCTTTCCTAGTCTTCTTCTAATGTAAACCATTGCAATAAGGCATGCCTTCCTCCTAACTACTGCAATGTGGTGTTTCTCATTTGTTAGGTGAGTTCTGTCATGGTTTGATTTCCAGTACAGTTTTCTGTGTTTCTCCTAGTAGACTCTGTTTGTCTTGGGATGTAATGATCCTTTCCTGACACCTACTTCCCAGCACAGCCTTCCCAGTCTCCACAGCAAGTGACCACAATGAGGATGTGTTGACCCATCTGTCATGACCCTGCCCAGAGGGACTGCAGTCTCCCTGCTCTAAGGCCTGTGGTTCAATCTGGAGCAGGATCTCAGTCCTCCTTGGCCTGTTCATTCCCTTGGCCTCTTTTCTGCATTGAGAAAATGAGATGGATAGTCAGTAGGTATTATAAATCCTTTTTCATGAAAGAAACTGCTGAGAATATTAAACATAAGCAATTCCCAAATCCCACACCTTCAGTTTCCTACTGATCCGGTGAAAATTGTGGGATACTGTGCTTTTCCAAAGCTACAAGTTTCTGACATGTGGGTGACACTGAGACTGAGGGGAATACATTTATCTTTCAAGTTCTGTTCCTCTAACAGTACTTTGAATCTTTAACTGTACTAGGGCACATCTGAGGAGGACCTGGCTCTGGATTAGGCTGTTCTGTGGGGACAGACACTCATCAATTCTTCTCTGTTTGTTTTTTGGTTGGGGCGGGACATGGCTGATCCCTGTTCCCTTCAGATATTGCATGCTATGCTAAAGGGGTTCTGCGTCCTACGCAAACTAAACATGGAAAGGATGCCTTGTTTTTTCACAACTAGTCTGGGAGTATTCTGCTGAGAGGGACATCTTTGAGGATGGGAGGAAAGAGGAGGCTACAATTACCAGATTGTGTTCTTGGAGGAACTCAGATATGGCAGCAAAAGAAACAGCAGACGCCCAGCCTGGCCCAAACAATCACTGTTGATTGATAGATGTATCTGGCAGGAATCACTCAAGGAACTCTTGTCTCATTTCCCCGACAGGCCTGGAGCACTGTGGGAGAACTGAGGCTTCTGTCCAAGGCCTGGGAGCCAGAAGTAGCCGCATTCTGAAGCCACGGCCCAGTGAAGGTCAAGGAGACTGAGTGTCAAGACTCATACTGAAGATTCAACCTGGGAACGCTGAGAATCAATTGATATTTTTATAAATCATGAGTCTGGAGGTGCTACGTGTAAGTTGTTGAAACCACTGAGGGTCCAGCCTCTCCCAAGGTTGGCGCTACTTGCAGTGCAGCAACTGCTGACCTTCTTGTCTACATCCTCAGCCACCTCAGCAAACACTGGGATCAGGATCCTGAGAGATGGGAAGGACGCAGACAGGTTAGACTGTGGTCACAGCCTCCCTGCATCCAGCAGAAAGGAGAAGAGAAAGGTGGAACACCACTCCTGTCTCCAGGCATCTCTAGTCACTTGTGCTGAGTGGGGAGGCTGAGGAGGGGAGGGGTCCAGGCAATGGTGAGGACACCCCAGAGTTCTGCTTCTTGAAGATCCACAGTTCAGACTCAGTTTACCTTAGGCATCTTTTATTTTCTCCCCAAACCCTGTGCGGGTGGGGTAGGTAGGGGTTCATGCAGATATACCTGACTCCCTGTGTGTCAGCTCATATTGTACATTGAGTCTGGGTTTGTTTGTTTGTTTGTTTATCTAAACATGGTTAGGTCTTTGTAGGAGTGGCCCAGGGTCCCCTAGGCAGAAGTAGGCCGTTGGGCCCTAGCGGGCAGAGACAAGGACCCCTTCAGCTGTCCCACAGCTATGATAACCCTTAGGACTCTCATTGCATTCTCTTTTGTAAGTGTACCTCATGTAGGTATCACAATGCTAATACTAAGATCACATTTAGGTATCACATACTCATTTAGGTATCTCCAAAGCCACAGACACCAGAGTTGTAGGGCATGGAGACACAGACTTTCCAAGCAGATCACCAGGAGTGATGAAAAGAGTGGCTACTTGTATTTGCTTCCTGTCGGACTGAGATCCATATGATTTTTCTATTCAGGACAAAGCACCATGATTTAGAGTGATTAAGCGTCCTCAAATATTGCTCCTTCTCCTTGTACGTTATCATCTTGAGGTGAGTACTTCTGCTGTATGTTCAATGGACTGATTGCTATCCTTCCAGCTCTATTCAATGTCCTGATAGATTTGTTTCCATGGCTTCTATAACAATATTCCACAAACTGGGTGGCTTAAAAGAACATACATTTATTCTCTGTCACTTCTGGAGAGTAACAGTCTTAAATCAACATGTCACCAGCTCCCTCTGAAGGCTCCATGGACATATCTTTCCTTGCCCCTTTCTAGCCTCTTGTGGCTCCCAACAATTTCTGACAGTCCTTGGCTTGTACTCTCATCTCTGACTTCATCACTACATGTTTTCTTCCCCGTGTGTATGACTGTGTGTCCTCTCCTTTCTGTTACAAGGACATCAATAATTGCATTTAGTCACACACTAACTTAGTATGACCTAATCTTAACTAATTACATAATGAAGCACCCTATTTCAAAATATGATCACTTTGAGGCTCTGAATGTACATATGATTTTGGGGTACACTATTCAACTACCTACAGCCTGCCTACTGGCCCACAAAAAAATTCACATCCATCTCATATGTGAAATCATTCACTGCACCCCTATGAATCCCAGAGGACTTAACTCTTCCAGCATTAACTCTGAATTCAAAATGTCATCTACACGTTAACTCAAAGGTTCCAAATGTAATCTGAGTGATCTAAATCTGGGTATGATCTTTTCTGGGGAAAAATTTCTCTCAATCTGTGAAACAAGAAAACAAGTTTTAGTTTTTAAAAGGCAATGGTGGGATAGGCAAGGGCTAGACACTCTCCTTACATAAGGGAGAAAATGCAAGAGGAAGGGTGTCACTGATTCAAAGCTAGCCCAAAATTCAGTAGGCAAAATTCCATTAGGTTTCAGGGCCGTCTAATAATCCCCTGTGCTCTGATTCTGTACTCTGGATGCACAGCATCAGTGGCCCAACCCTCTGGATACTCATCAGCAGTGGGTACCATGCCTTCTCTGGTCTCTTTGTCTACATGGTTAGCCCTGGCTTTTGAGTCACTCCTCTTTTATGTTATTCTTTCTTTGTTTCTTTCATTCTAGACTGATAGTGTTTCTGCTTGTGTAACATTCTTTAGAAACATGCTGTTGTCATTCTGCCATGTCATTCAAGCGTGTCCACATTATCAGATTAGAGTCTTCCATACCATCTTTCCTGGATAACACATCTTTATTCCTGGCTTTGCTACAATGTTTAATTAGATTCACAAGTCACACCTAATCACTTCAATAACAACTTGTCCAGATAAACCCTTGCTTTTCCTTCTAGACTACTTTTTAAGAGTGAATTTCCTAACTTCAGCAATCTGGATAGGCCAAATGATCTCCCAAATCATAAATTCAGGTTTTTTTGGTTCAATAGTTTCTTCTACAGTTGATCTCTTTTCTCTCCTGATTTACTGTAAACACCAAGGAGAAAGAAGGCTACATTATCCACACATTCGTTGAAATTCTCCTCAGATAAATACCCATATTCATTGCTTACAAGTTCTTCTTTCCATCCAACAATGTAATGCAATTTAGTCAAGAGTGGTTTTTCTTTTGCCGCTTTTTAACAAGGATCACCTTTCCTCGTGTCCAACATCATGCTAGTCATCGTCTTATAAAGATGGACCAGAAACACCTTTAATGTTTTTTTCTATCAACTTTTTCTTCATGATACTATATTAATTCTTTAAGACATTAGATGTTGTCTCTAAAGTTCTCCTCGCTTCCTTCTGAGCCTTTATCTAAAGTGCTTTTCACTGTATTTCTACTGGCATTCCCTCCAAGGAAATCCATGCTGTTTCATTTGAGCGCTTCAAAACTCTTCTAGTCTCTCCCCATTGACCTAATGCCCAAAGTTCCGAATGTCTAGGTAATTTTTTTGTAGCAACCTCCTTCTTGGTACAAAAATTTGTATTTTTTCCTATAGTAGCTATAGTAAGTGACCACACACTGTGTGGTTTAATACAATAGAAATTTATTGTTTCACATTTCTGATGTGAGAAATTGGAAATCAAGGTAACAAGGCCATTCTCACATTGAAGGCTCCGGAGAAGAATGTTTGCTTCTTGTAATTTTTGCTGCCTCCCAGAAACACTTGGCATTCCTTGGCTTGTAACTTCATCATTTCAACCTCTGCCTTCATCATCCCATGGCCAACTTCACTTTGTGTATGTCTGTGTGTCATCTTCTGTACTAATAAGGACAAGAGTCTTTGGATTTAGGGTCCCTCCTAATCCTGTATGACCTCATCTTAACTAATTTCATCTGCAAATAAGGTTTCACTTCCCAATAAGATTATGTTCTGCGGTTTCAGGTGGGTGTGAATTTTGGAATCACACTATTTAATCCATTATACCTGGCAGGTGAGTGCCTTGTTTGAGGCTGCTCTGCAGCTCGGGCTAACCCATAAGATGCTGACAGCTTGAGGCTGTCCACTGAGGTCTTCCAATAGCAGAGTCCAATACTCCTTTCTTGAAGGAGGACCTGGGTATCACATAATTACATTCATCTAATGTGGTGTGTAGAATATAGTGGCTGTGGCAGGGACTCAGAGGTCCTGCTCTTCATTGTTAAGAGCCTTGACCAAAGCCCTCGTTTTCTGTATGGTTTTCCTCCTCTCCTTTTAACCTCAAAATCTGAGCTTTTTGGAAATGATTTCAGAATTTTTACCCTGTCAAGTTAATTAGGAATGAAGAGTGCTGTTTATCGGTTTCTAGTGTTTAATTTTCAAAAAATAAAAATGGGATTTCTTACTGTGCCAAGGCTTGTCTTGAACTCTGACCTCAAGTGATTCTCTTGGCTTGGCCTCTCAACATGCTGGGATTACAGGCATGAGCCACCACGCTTGGACTAAAATGTTTTGATAGAAGATGTCATAATTACTTTTTCCTCCAATATTCTTTGTTATCTTAGCCTTGCACAGTTTCACATATTTCTTTGCAGCTATCTTTGTGGCTTTATTATTATTATTTTTTTTTTGTAGAGAAGAATAAAGATAAATCGTGTAAGACAGGCTTGCTTTAGAGAAGAATGAAGCTTGTATCTGTAACATTCCTATGCTGCAGACATTCCTGCCCTGTGCCATCTGTGCCCCCTCCCATCACAGAGCCTCCACTTCAGGGCCCTCAGGACCCCCTGCAGAGTCCTGCAGAGTCTCTGGAGGGAAGATGCACTGCGGGTAGAGAGGCCGGGGCTTTCTACCGCTGTGATGCTGACGTTTTCCATCAGCAAACAGGGAGGCTCGGTTTTGGTACACTAGATTAAGTTGCGGAGAAAGAAGCTGTATTTCCTGAGTAAGAAGAGTGTTTAATTTATGTAAACTTTATGTTTTGTATTATATTTTATAAATTAACTCAGTTTTGAGGGGTTTTTAAAATTTTTATTTTGTTTTAGAATTTTCTAAAATTTGGTGAGTGGGAGATTTTTTCCCTGTTTCGATTATGTTTCTTCAAAGCTTTATATGGTCCATTGCTATGTTTATCATTATACATAGCATCATCATTGTGTTGTGTCACTACAGTATCAAACTTTACTCTTGGTAATTAAATGCTGGCCTGCCTGAATCTGTGTGTGTGTGTAACTTCTTATTTTGCCACTCCTATAAATAACTTATAACTGTGCAACTGATGATAGATCTTAGTATTGTGCTTTATGAACACATTGTTATAATAACATGGTGGGTTAAAAATAAACAATTTTGCAGCTGGAAGAATATATTTGACCACTTTCTCTTGGGCCCTGGAGAACAAGCATCATGGGCCCACGTTAGCCAGATGCAGACTTTGTGTGAGGAAGATGGAGACGTTAGGAGCACAGGGTGAGGCTGAGCCAGGGTGTGTGTGTCTCATGTCCCCATCTCTGCATGGGGTCCCCTCTTGATTGTCAGGCTCTGTGCTTGAAGACAAGGCTGCCCTCACCATCACAGGTGCCTAGGCTGAAGATGAGGCTGAGTATTATTGTGTTCTGTGGTAGAGCAAGCAGCCATCTCCACAGTGACAGATGCAGATATATTTGATATCTGATATATTTGAAAATATTTTCAGTATAGGTCTAGTTTTATAAATTTTTAAAGTAGGAGGGTTTATATGAAAATAACAGTATTATAAGGTGAATTTCTCTCTATCTCTCTCTTCTTTTTCAGATTCTCCTCTGCTCTTGCAAAAAAACAAAGGGTCAGGACTTTTTACCAACATTGGTACATTGGCACCCAAACAAGTTTATTTATTTAGAGCTTAATGGGGGAAGAGTTTATAATGTTTATATCTACAAAAATATATTTACCCAACATAATCAACCAACATAATTACCCAACATAATATCAACCTAAAGAAACAAAGGGAAATATCAACCAAAATATCAACCAAAGAAACATAGGGAAACTGTTTAGAACTCACAGACCTAAACCTGAGGAAGTAAACCAGGGATGAGTCTGAGAGCCATGTCCTTAATGAGGAGGGGTCACCCTATACCTGGGAATTCAGGAGCTCCTCAAGAGTACAATCTCAGGAGAAAGAGAAACTCAACTTCCCTGATGTTTCGGAGTTCAGGGAGTGACCAGCAAAGACTAGACCAAGAGGAGGGCCATGTATGGGCCAGGAAGGGGGTCGCGCATGCTGGACTTCTGCTCTAGTTGTCATCCCACCCAGAAACCCAGAAGGCTCTTTGTGTTTAGGGGACAAAATGATTCTGTTAGCATTAAGAGGCAGTAGAAAGGGAGGTATTTTCATTGACCAAGGATTGGGTATGAGAGGAGTTCAGGCAACAAGACATGGTGGGCACAGCCCCTGGACCTCACAATGGGGCTGGGCTTCCCCAGGCTTGTCTATTTTTCCTTCTGCCCCCAGGGAAAATAAGAAGCTGTTCATGCAAATCCACTCCCTCCCTTCTGGCTAGATGAGACCCTACCTGATTACTGATTCAGGAACCTGAGAGGGGACGTGAGGACAGAGGAGGTTGAGGAAGGAGCTGCTCTGAGTGTGGGCCCAGGAGGGTCCTCGAGGGAGCAACTGCAGAGTGCAGGAAGCATTGCAGAGTGATTCCACCAGAGCTCCCTCCCTGCATGTGAAGGAATTCATTCTGTAAAGGCAGTGGGGGCCTCTTCCAGAATCTCAGATACAGAGCAGGCTCACATTCTCCCATCTTTGGTGTGTGCCAATTCTTTCTTTCTAGGACAGCCAAGCACATGCACCATGAGAGCTCTGTGCACATGGAGGTGATTGGAGACGGCTGAAGTCCACGTTGATTACGTGACCCTGTGAGTCAGGGTGAAGGCCTTATGTCTCCAGGGAAGTTGTCAGTTCCCATCATTGTATAGGCAGCTCACAAATGTGGAATATGGACAAAGGTAGTGGGAGCTGGTCACAGTGATTTCCCTGTAAATGCACCTGTGAGCAGCTCTACAACCTGGAAATTTAAATCCCATCGGGGACAGGTGAGTGGCAAAAAACCACAAATGTTCATGTGCAAACTTCAATGTTTCAAAAGTTCTTGAGAAAATATTTACACACAGGAATCATATGCTGTGAATTAGAACTCCAAAATGTCTAGGAAGGTGAAAACTAAACACAGAGTTAGGAGACAGCCCTCTGAACTGTGAGTCAGGCCAGCGGGAAGGAAGTGTGGACAGAGCAGATCAGCCGGGAGGTTTTTGTCTCACTTCCACTCTGCCTGTGTCACTGTGGGTTACACGAAGTTGCTCCCAGTGCCGTGGTCTGCCCCACAGTGGTAGTCACTCTCATCCTCTTCCTGGATGTTTTTGATGGTCAGGTACCGATTCAGGCCTGAGCCCGAGCCTGAGAAGCGATCAGGGATGCCATCCCCCTTGGATCCCACAATCCCACCTGTGCCCACTCGCATCACGAACTGGGGGCCCTTCCCTGGTCTCTGCTGGTGCCAATCCACCGCGTAATTACTGTAGCCGCTGCTCAGGGTGCAGGTGAGTGTGACCGAGGCTCCCAGGGAGGCCGATGCAGAAGGTGGCTGAGTCAGCACAGGCTGGGAGAGGGACCCTGGAAACACAGACACCCGTGAGGGCTCCTGTTGGTGGGTGGCTGATGAGCTGTTGGAGGAGGAAGAGCAGGGATGGGGAGCTGGGGGCTGGGAGGTGGGAATCCCTCTGGGGGCCCAGCCCACTGCCCACCCTGACCTGTGAGGAGACTCAGGAGGGTGAGGAGCAGAGGAGCCCAGGCCATGGCGGAGATGCTGCAATGCTGGGTTCTTCAGTCTCTCAGATGAGCCTGAGCCCCCAAAGCCTCTTATTTCCTCAGTGAAGAACTGGGGGGCAGGGGCATCACATTCCATGCAAATCGGTTCCCTCCCAGGGCTGGTGATTAACAAGCACAGGGCTGAGAGCAAGAGCGCAGGTCCCTTAGGATTCACGGACTTTGCCTCCCCCTAGTGGCCAGGCGCTGCATCACACTCAGGGCTCACACAAGGTCTCCCTGGGCCCCTGCTTCACCTGGAGGCCAAGTGTGTGTCCTGGAAGCTTCTCAGGCTCCATTGCTAATGTCTCAGGAATCTCTACAGTGCTTCTTTCCCTCTGGGGTCCCACAGTAGGATGCAATGACTAGATCAGTTAATCCTGGAGCCCGCCCAAGGCACCTGTTCCAACTTTTATTCTAGAATGGGTGAGCCCATCAACTGTTATTCCAAACAAACTGAAGATGTGTCCACACTTGTAGATGATCACCTTCTCACTGTGTCCGTTTCCTAATCTCCTCCTCTTATAAGGATACTGATCCTTATGATCTCATTTCATCTTAATTACCCTCTGTATGTCTCTGTCTCCATATACAGTTACATTGGGGGTTAAGGCTTCAACGTGAATTATGGACAATTTTAGTCCGTAATGATCAGTAATTAGAGTGCTTTTTTAACTTATGAGAATGAGTCAGAATAGGATAAATAGATAAGCGTGAAAAGAAAAATTTTATGAGTCTAATATTGTATATATTTTGGCATTTGAACAAGTATAATTTTAATTGTCATAAAATATACACAACGTAAAATGTGCCTTTTAAATCACTTTTAACTGTAAAATTCAGTGGTCTTAAGTACATTCACAATGTGATAGAATTGCCTGGCATGGTGACTTGCACCTGTAGTCCCAGCTACTCAGGAGTCTGAGGGAGGAGGCTTGCCTAGACCCAAGAGTTCATGGATGCGGTGAGCTATCACAGCACCACTGCACTCCAGCCTGGGCAACAGAGCAAGACACCATCTCTTTAAAATTAAATGTGATATAGTCATCACCATTATCAATCTCCATAACTTTCTCATCATCCCAAGTGAAAAATGTGTACCCTTAAAATGTTTATTTCCCCCTCCCCTCTCCCCTAGCCCCTGGTAACCAGTGGAGAAGAGGGGGATTGGGAAACTAGATGAGGGAGAATTCATGGTTCTGGGACACAGTACAGGAAGAAGCAGAGCAGAGACAGCACCCATGCTGGCTCTTGGGAGATGCTGCTTGAGCAGGTGAAAGGTTTCTGTGGCTGTGGGTTGTGTCCTGTCTGGTTGTTTCCTGTTTGGTTGATTAAGTATAGAAATATAAGAATACCCCTCCCACCTTTTTGTTCTTTTCTTTTTCTTTTTTCTTTTTTTTTTTGGAGATACAGGGTCTCATTTCATATCTGTTGCTGGTCTTGAACTCCTGATCCTAACCAATCCTTTCACCGCAGCTTCCCAAAGTGCTGGGATTACAGGCATGAGCCATCATACCTGGCCATCAGATGGTTTTATGTGTTGATTTTGCATTCTGAAATATTACCAAATGTATTTCAAAGTTCTAGCAGTGTTCTTGGTGAGACTTTTTTATTTAATTTAACTAATTAATTAATTAATTAAATTATTTTACTTTAAGTTCTGGGATACATCTTTGCAGAACATGCAGGTTTGTTACAGAGGTATACATGTGACACATATACATGTGATAGGTTTGCTGCACCTACCAACCTGTCATCTAGGTTTTAAGCTCTGCATGTATTAGGTATTTGTCCTAATGCTCTCCCTCCCCTTTCCCCCAACTCACCAACAGACCCCAGTGTGTGATGTTCCCCTCCTTGTGTCCATGTGTTCTCATTGTTCAACTCACACTTATGAGTGAGAACATGCAGAGTGTGGTTTTCTGTTCCAGTGTTACTTTGCTGAGAATGATGGCTTCCAGCTTTGTCTACATCCTGCAAAAAAACATGAACTCATTCTTTTTTATGGCACTGTAGTATTCCGTAGTGTATATAGGCCACATTTTCTATATGTAATCTGTCATTGATGGCCATTTGGGTTGGTTCCAAGTCGTTGCTACTGTAAACAGTGCTGCAATAAACATATGTGTACATGTGTCTTTATGGTAGAATTATTTATAATCCTTTGGGTATATACTCAGTAATGGGATTACTGGTTTCAAATGGTATTTCTGGTTCTAGATCCTTGAGGAACCGCCACACTGTCTTCCAGAATGATTGAACTAATTTATACTCCCATCGACAGTGTAAAAGCATTCCTATTTCTCCACAGCCTCACCGACATCTATTGTTTCCTGACTGTTTAATAATCGCCATTCTAACTGGCGTGAGATGGTATCTCATTGTGATTTTGATTTGCATTTCTCTAATGACCAGTGATGATGAGCTGTTTTCATGTTTGTTGGCTGCATAAATGTCTTCTTTTGAGAAGTGTTTGTTCATATCCTTAACCCACTTTTTGATGGGGCTGTTTATTTCTCATAAATTTGTTTAAGTTCCTTGTAGATTCTAAATATTAGACCTTTGTCAAATGGGTATCTTGCAAAAATTTTCTCCCATTCTGTATGTTGCCTGTTTACTCCTGATGATTATTTCTTTTACTCTGCAGGAGCTCTTTAGTTTGATTAGATCCCATTTGTCAATTTAGCTTTTGTTGCCATCACTTTTGGTATTTTAGTCATAAAGCATTTGCCCATGCCTATGTCCCAAATGGTATTGCATAGGTTTTCTTCTAGGGTTTTTATGCTTTTGGGTTTTACATTTAAGTCTTTAATCCATCTTGAGTTAATTTTTGTATAAGGTGTAGGGAAACGGTCCAGTTTCTGTTTGCCACCTATGGCTACCAGTTTTCCCAGCACCATTTGTTAAATAGGGAATCCTTTCCCCATTGCTTTTTTTTTGTAAGGTTTGTCAAAGATCAGATGGTTGTAGATGTGTGGTGTTATTTCTCAAGTCTGTGTTCTGTTCCATTTGTGTATGTATGTGTATATATATGTATACATATATATGTATACACATATATGTGTGTATATATATACACACATGTATATACATATATATGTGTGTGCATATATATATATATATGTTTTGATACTAGTATGATGCTGTTGTTTTGGCTACTATAACCTGGTAGTGTAGTTTGAAGTCAGGTAGTGTGATGTCTCCAGCTTTGTTCTTTTTACTTAGGATTGTCTTGGTTATGTGGGCTCTTTTTTGGTTCCATATGAAATAAAGTAGTTTTTTTATATTCTGCCAAAAAAGTCAGTATTGTCTTGATGGGAATAGTATTGAATCTATAAATTACTTTGGGCAATATGGCCATTTTCATGATACTGATTCTTCCTATCCATGAGAATGGAATGTCTTTTCATTCGTTTGTGTTCTCTCATTTCTTTCAGCAGTGGTTTGTAGTTCTTATTGAAGAAGTCCTTCAAGTCCCTTGTAAGTTGTACTCCTAGGCATTTTATTTTCTTTGTAGCAATTGTGAATGAGAGTTCACTCATGATTTGGCTCTCTGCTTGTCTATTTCTGGTGTGTAGGAATGCTTCTGATTTTTGCACATTGATTTTGTATCCTGAGACTTTGCTGAAGTTACTTATCTGCTTAAGGAGTTTTTGAGCTGAGAAGATGGTGTTTTCTAAGGATGGGATATCCTAGTTAATTTTCTGTCTCATTGATCTGTCTAATATTGATATTAGGGTGTTAAAGACTCCCCCTATTATTGTCTAGGAGTCTAAGTCTCTTTGTAGGTCTCTAAGAACTTGTTTTATGAAGCTGGGTGCTCCTGCATTGGGTGCATATATATTTAGCATAGTTAGTTCTTCTTTTTGCATTGATCCCTTTACCATTACATAATGCCCTTCTTTGTCTGTTTTGATCTTTGTTGTTTTAAAGTCTGTTTTATCAGAGACTAGGACTGCAACCCCTGCTTTTTTTTTTTTTTGCTTTCCATTTGCTTTGTAAATATTCCTCTATTCCTTTATTTTGGGCCTATGTATTTCTTCACATGTGAGATGGGTCTCCTGAATATACCACACCAGTAGATCTTGACTCTATCCAATTTGGCAGTCTGTGTCTTTTAATTGGGACATTTAGCACATTTACATTTAAAACCAATATTATTATGTGGGAATTTTATCCTGTCATCATGATGCTAACTGGTTATTTTGCACATTACTTGATGCAGTTTCATCATAGCATCATTGGTCTTCATATTTTGGTGTGTTTTTGCAGTGGCTAGTACCAGTTTTTCTTTTTCATGTTTAGTGCTTCCTTTATGAGCTCTTGTAAGGCAGCCTGGCAGTGACAAAATCCCTCAGCATTTGCTGATCTGTAAAGGAGTTTATTTCTCCTTCACTTATGAAGCTTAGTCTGGCTGGATATAAAATCCTGGGTTGGAAATTCTTTTCTTTAAGAATGTTGAATATCAGCCACCACTCTCTTCTGGCTTGTAGGGTTTCTGCAGAGAGATCCACTGTTAGTGTAATGGGCTTCCCTTTCTAGGTAACCTGACCTCTCTCTCTGACTGCACTTAACATTGTTTCCTTCATTTCTACTGCTATTTGTAGTAAAGTCCTGGGATCTTGACCTTGCTGAAGCAGATTCCCTGACAGACATCAGAGCAGGGAGCCCAGCTTGATGAAGGGGAAGTCACCAGGAATGCAGGGCTGTGCCCAGAGCTGCCTGCTTCTTCCTCACTCAAGAGTGTGGCCCATTTCCACGTTCCCAATTTCTTTCCTGAAAGCCCTGCACTCTAAGGCTTGGTCTCTCCTCTGCTCTCAGCTCACCAGCCACCAGCATGAAATGAACCCGAAGTTGGTCTCTCACTGGACATAGGCAGAGCCAGGCTGAGGTCCTTCCGTCTCTCACATGTTACTTATGCACCTGTGGCTGAAGCCCCTCTGTGTGGGGACTGAGTAGCCCCATGCATCTGGGTGTGACAAGACATGAGATCACTTGTCCGGAGCTCAGCCTGAAGCAAACCCTGGGAAGGCCCTGAATCTGCAGACTTGAAGAATAATAGAAAGAATGATTAGAGAAGTGAGTAGGCATCATTCACTGGGAATTATATCACATCTATTTCATGCTAACTGACTTGCTCACTTGAGTGTACCTTTCTTAGAGAGCTCTGTCTTTGTAGTTAAGCCCCTAGACCCAGCATCAGTAAGGGGGACCCAGAAACATGCCAACATGGGTGTAATGGCGTATTATAAATATATGTGTTTCATCATATGTACATTATTCCTCCTTGGAAAGGGTTTTATTAAAAAGAATAGGCTGGTGAGGAAAGAAGCCAAGGGATTCACCCTGAGAAGCAGAGACAGAAAGCCAACAGTCTGGGAACTTCTAGAAATCAGGAAATGAGGATGATGGAGACACAGGTTCTGCATCAGAGTTAGGTCTGTAATGACACAGCTGGACCTATCACCTCAGCCCAGGACTTCAGTCCGGAGACCCTGTGCCCCAAGGTACAAAGAGCTGGGTGTTCTGTTGCCTGGAGGCCCTGTTCCTAGGAAGGAGCTGCTGTGCATCGTTCTCAGAACAGAAAAAAAGAGAAGCCTCTACTCTGAAGCAGGGCCCTGGATACCCCTGGACCATGGGGGAAGCTGCAGCAGCAGAAGCCACAGGCCACGCCTGAGCAGCATTAGCTGAGTGCTCACCCTCCTGGTAGAGGAGGAAGGGGGTTCTTGTCTCAGTTTCCCCCGGGCCTGGAGCACTGTACGAGCACTCAGGCTGCTGTCATAGGACTGGCAGTAATAATCAGCCTCATCCTCAGACTGGAGTCCAGTGATGGCCAGGGAGGCTGAGGTACCAGACTTGGAGCCAGAGAATCGGTCAGAAACCCCTGAGGGTCGCTTATTATTGTCATAGATGAGGAGTTTGGGGGCTGTTCCTGGGAGCTGCTGGTACCACTGCACATCATAACCCTGCCCCGATGTTGGAGCTGCTCCCAGTGCAGGAGATGGTGACCCTCTGCCCGGGCGCCCCAGACACTGAGGGCGGCTGCATCAGCACAGACTGGGCCCAGGAGCCTGGAAGTGGGAGAGACACAGTCATCATGATTCTGCTTCTAGAGACCAGAGGAGAAACCAATCATTCATGGACTTCCCAGGGCCCCTCCCCTGTACCTGTATCCAGTCACCTGTGCAGTGAGCGAGGAGAGTGAGGAGGAGAGGAGACCAGGCCATGCTGGAGACTGTCCTGAGTGCTGCCTCCTGTGCCCACAGCTGAAGCAGAGTTTCCCCAAATCTCTCCCTGCCCCTCTTCATACTCTGAGAGTAGGAGGGTCCATACATGCAAATCAGACCCCCAGCTTTCTAATCCCACCCTGGGCCCTGGGTCAGGCCCCTATGCCTGAGGATGTCAGGGGGTGGCAGGGGCGGGGCTGTGTGGTCCCAGTGGGTGGGGAGGATGCAACTGTGAGCCCTGAGCAGAGGACACCAGGCAAGGCAGGTGGCTGGTTCTGCTCTGATAACCCCACTCTTCTCAGGAATGGTCCCCAAGCTCCCCCTGGTGTCCAGACCAAGACAAACCCTTGTATGAGGAGGTGACCAGAGCCTCTAGAGACACCGCTGCCTCCCCCCTCTTCTGTCCACTGCCTCCTCTCAGGGCTAGGCCAGGTGGTGTTTGTGACTTCTCCCTGTGATCTCAGGGCAGTTTTCCCACTTTACTGACTTCCTTAGAAGTGAATCTGTCTGTGGCGCTCTCACTGTTTATTATAAAAGACTCAGGTGGTGACTACACAATGTCCTCATACGTCAGAATCAAACCCACACTAGGGACCGACTTTCATGGACTCACTTTCCCACGTGTGGGGACACCGTGTCCTCTCATGTGGCTCCTCCCTGGCGGCCAGAGCTCTCCTTCCTCTGTGGCTCCTGCAGGGCTGAGGAGGAGGGAAGCTCTTCCCTCTAGGATGCCCAGAGCACATTCCCAGAGGGTTATTCTGGTCAATCTTTGTTCTCGACTTCCCCAGAATTGCAGTCATCGTCATCTGGATCTTGTGACCGGGCTGAGCTGTGCCTCACATACAGTACAAGGCTGCCCATGACCCCCTCCTTGCCCAGGAATGCTCTTCCTGGTGGATGCCCCATCAGCTCTTAGGGTGAGGGCAGAGTGAGGAGCAGGTCCACAGCTACCTCTCCCAGTTCAGCCCCATCCTGGGACCAGTATAATGTGGCCCATGTGATAAGAGGTAGGTCTCTGTCAAATAGTTACTGAGCACGTATCTTGTGCTGGGCATAGAGCGCAGAGCTGGAAATGCCATGTTGATCTAGACAGCCTAATCCCTACCTTGTGCAGCTGCCCTGATGAAAACACAGGCATAGGAGGGGACACAGGAGTCCCATCTTCCACCCCCTTAATCCCTGGGGCAGAGACCAGAGAAGTTCCTGCTGCACTCCAGGGTCTGAGAAGAGATCTCGACTAGGTGGCATCCTAGGGGAAGATGGAAGAAGGGACTATAGGAGAATGAAGGGAATGTGGGCATGACCTGAAGATTCCTGGGGTTCAGGTGAAGATGTACAGAAGTCCATGAAGTAGATACAAATGAATAACATTAGATAGATAACAGGATCTAGGAGAAGTGGACTCTCAGGAAGGAGCGACTGTGATTAAGAAAGACACCCTGGCAGGGCAAGTCCTCAGAAATCCAAGAAGATGTACTTTTATTCCCCAAGTTCAGGAGCTTGTTCACTGCTTGGGCCTGATCTGCTGGGGCTACTGGAGAGGAAGGCAGGGAGGAGCCACGTGTCAGTAGGAGAGGCATGGAGATGGGGAGAACATGAGCAGAAAAAGAGGAGATTCTACTTTGGGAGAGCCTGGATGGGAGGTATGAGATGGGAATGTCCACATGTACAGGTATATTTCTGGATATTTCATACAAATGGGATCGTGTTAATTTTTAGATTGCGGTGAAAGAAGACATATTCAATGTTATATTGCTATTATTCAAAAACACAGTGCATCTTCAGCAAAGAAAATTTGCTCCATAGGTGCTATCCTGGTGGACTATAAGCACTGTGTTTTTAAAAGGTTTTTTTTACATTTTTTTTCTTTTTACCGTCATACAGCTTTTTTTTTTTCCAGAAATACGCATTCCAATTAAAATTGTTGATGTAATTTAATAATACATCTTTCTGAAAATTATGCAATTACCTTTTTGAAACATATACTCTGGACCTATCAGAGGTTCTTCATTGAGAAGACCAAGAACATTCACTACCTGATGTATTCACGCTGTCGTTTCTGAGGAGTAAACTCTTGAAGCTCTGGAATTAATTTTCTTAGATCTTGGAGGAATTCCTGAGGTAGTGAAACTTTTCTTTGCTAACCCTCTATTTATTTAAGAACACTCCCATCTCTCTTTTTTGTGACCATGGGCTGTAGATACATGGTTGGCATCATTAGCTGCCTCGTGGAAAATGAGCCATGACAGGAAATGAGAACATAAGTGTGAGTATAGAATTTTGGAAATGAAATGGCTCTAGACCTGAGGAAATAATATGATATTATTGGGTATAGACAGCACTTTCTAGAAGGACACTGAGAAGAAGAATCTAAAGTTTGGGTAAAGTAGGAGAGCTCAGTTATGGCTTTTATAGTTTAATCGGCTTTAGAAGGGGCAGGGTCACAGCTGAGTAAAAGCCAGGTTGCCATTGACCCCAGACCCTGAAACCAGGACTGAGGGAAGACTCTCAGCAGTGACATGGCTAACCTGGCAGAGCAGCACCTTGAGATGAGAGCAGAAGGAGGCACCCTGTGCAGTGCGGGGACAGAGGGAGAGGTGCAGGTGCTGTCCCCTGAGTCTGGTCCTCACTTGAAAGAGGGACAGATGGAGGAGAGGTGCCGAGGTGATAGTGATCAGTGGCCTCTAGTGTGGCTTCTTGAACTACTACTGTTCTCCCCTTTTTTCCCTCTGGGCTTTGGAGGCCAACATGAGGATGTTTATCTGCTTTCCGTCTCTCCTGAGGCTGCCTAATTCTCCTATCAATGCCTCCTTGATGGGCATGGATGTGTCTTGGCATGGAATTAATCTGTGAAAGGAATATCACAAAGGTCAGGGATCCCATGATGGAGTTTTTTGAGACAGAGACTCTCTTGCCTGTGTCCCGGCCCAGCTCTCAGTTTTCACAAGACAATACCCATTATGAGCTAAAGATGAGGGTGGAGAGTAGAGTGATTCACACAGTGGGGCTACTTAGGCAGAGCTCCTGCTTTTGCCTTTTCCTGTCGTGTCTGGACCCCAGATTTTCCAGGCCTGAGTTCAGCATGTAAGAGTCCCCAGCTGTAATATTAGGGACAGGCAGTGTGTGGCCCAAACCCATAAGATATGCTCTCTGTTCACCGTGATGCTGTCATAGGAGACGGCATGAATAATTTTCTCTGGTTGTCCTTAAGGCCGAGATTCCGGACCAGTTGTTCAGGGAGGGCAGATGTTTCTCATTCTGGAACTTTTTTACTGAGGATGGCATATGCTAAACTGGGGAGCCATTTTGTTTCCAAAAAGGAAGTCAGCCAGGGACAGGAGAGGTTATGGAGAGTTGACATGTCATATATCTCAGAGATACGTTTTCCTCTCCCGTTTGCCATGTAGAGAGGAAAAAGTCATGTGACACATTTGAACAAGGCTGGGGAGCTTTTGTCTAAGTTTTCATTGTGATGATAAGCTCAAGGCTTCCTGCAGCCCCCTTGAACTTGAAGGACCCCACCCCCCACCAAGCTATGTGATTATTGTGCCCCAGTCAAAGACTAAGGCCGGCCTTGAGCCTCTCACCTGACCCAGGTTTCAGTCCCTCCTCCCCAGAAACCAGTACTGAATCTCACCACTCTCTCCTAGTGACCTCAGCTGGTCCCATGGCCTTCACACTTCCAACCTCCTTTTCTATCTTCTCTGAAGCATCTGGAATTGTCTTCACACTCTTACCTCAGATCCTGTGTCCTCTTTGTCCAACCCTCTAATGGCTCCTCTACCCTCTCCCACCCAAGCTCTCCTCTCCTCACTGTGCGATGCTGTCTTACTGCATCAATATTTTTACTTGATTGTCTTTTCCACAAGTTGGTGTCAGCTAGAACACTCTAGATTTATCTGTAAGCCTTCATCTATTTTGGTATCAGTACTGGGCCCTGCTACGAGGACGTAAGTCTTAGATGTCAGAATCTGGGAACTTCAGTCCTAACCAATTTCCTTGAAAGCCCCCAATTTCTTTGATCTGAGAGTGAGACTCAGCCTCCCCTCAATGCCTGAGCGGACAACGGTCCTCTAAGAATTCTTATCTAAGGAAAATAATCTCTTCAAAGGCATTTTTTTAGCCTATTCTTTTCCAAATTGCAACACAAGAAAAAATGAGTTGATGGCTCAGGATATCTGGTCCACCATCTGAACCTCAGTTTATGCCACCCCTCCTCACTTTAGTAAGAGGGTCCTCACTATTTTCTGGTCCCAGAAACCTCTTCTACCTCCTTCCACCATCTGGTGGGACCACCTGGCTCTGCCGCCTAATATAATTACTGGACCTCCCCTTGTTTTCTGTGGCTGCCTCCTCTGTAATTCTATGGAAGGAGGAAGCCAGGGGGAGGCTGGGAGAGAGGAGAGAGGGGAGCCTTGGGTAGGCTTCTGATTTCTAACTCTTTCTTCTCCTCATTGGGGTACTGAGAGGTGATGGAAACAATACCTGGGCTGAGCAAGGTCCTCAAGTAGCCTTAAGCCCTCACCTGGCCATAGCTACAGTGAGGAGAGTGATAGGAGGAGGGTTAAGGAAGGAGTCCAGGTCTCGGGGAGCACATCGTCACCCTCTGGTCTCTAGTGAAGCTCAAAGGCCCACACCTCCTCACCCCCTCCCCACAGCATGGGCAGGCACAGGAAGGTCTATGAAGGCACAGCTGGATCTGCCACCTCAGCACAGGATTTCGGTGGAGGAACCCTGTGTCCCAAGCTGCAGGAACAGGATGTTCTGAATCCTGGAGTCCCTGTTCCTGACTCTGAGGAAAAATGTGGTGGAGCCTCCACTCCTAGGAGGGCCTTGGCTGCCCCTAGGCCCATGAGGGAAGCCACAGCAGCAGAAGCTGCAGGTCAGGCCTGAGCAGCAGCTGCAGGCACTCACTCTCCTGGCAGAGGAGGAAGGGGGTTCTTGTCTCAGTCCCCATTGGCCGTGAGCACTCAGGCTGTTATCCATGCTAAGCAGTAATAATTGGCCTCGTCCTCAGGCCGGAGTCCACTGATGCTCAGGGTGGCTGAGGTGCCAGACTGGGAGCCAGAGAATCAGTTCAGGGACCCCTGAGGTTCGCTTATTAACATCATAGATGAGGAGTTTGGGGGCTGCTCCTGGGAGCTGCTGGTACCAGGATACATAATACCTCCTGAAGTTGAAGCTGCTTCCAGAGCAGGAGATGGTGACCCTCTGTCCTGGGGCCGCAGACACTGAGGGCGGCTGAGTCAGCACACACTGGGCCCAGGACCCTGGAAGCAAGAGAGACACAGACATGGTAGTTCTTGGTCTAGACAGAGAAGGAGAAAGCAGGGCCTCATGGGCTTCCAGGACCCCTCCCCTGACCCTGTGTCTGGGCACCTGTGCAGTGAATGAGAAGGGTGAGGAGGAGAGGGGACCAGGTCATGATGAAGATTGTCTCGAGTCCTGCCTTCTGTGCTCACAGCTGAAGCAGAGCTTCCCCAGATCTCTGCTTTCCCCTCTTTATACTCTGAGAGAAGGAGGGTCCATACACGCAAATCAGACCCTCCAGCTTTCTGATCCCACCCTGGGCCCTGGGTCAAGCTCTTCTGCCTGAGAATGTCAGGGAGTGGCAGGGGTGGGGCCGTGTGGTCCCAGGGGGTGGAGAGTCCACATCTATGAGCCCTAAGCATACGGTACCAAGCAGGACAGGTGGCTGGTCCTGCTCCCATACGCCCAGTCTTCTCAGGAATGGTACGCTGGCCCCCCCTTGTGTCCATTTTGTGACACTGTACACCACCATTGTATGACAAAGTGACCAGAGCCTCTCAGAGATACCCCTCCCTCCCTGTTGTTCTGTCCACCGCCCTCTCCATCAGGGCCAGGCCAGGCAGCTCCCTGAGTCTTTTTTTCATGACCTCAAGGCAGACTTCAAATTCTACTGGGTTCCTGAGGGGGTGAATCTGTCCATGGCTCCCTGGCTGTTCACTGTATAGGACTCAGGTGGTGACTACACAAAGTCCTCTCATGTCAGAATGAAATCGAGAGCCCTGACCAGCCCCATGGACTCATTTCCTCACCTGTGGAGACACCGGGTCCTCTGCTCTCGTGTCGCTCCTCCCTGGTGGCCAGAGCTCTCCTGCCTCTGTGGATTCTGCAGTGCTGGGTAGATAGGGAGCTCTTCCCTCCAGGATGCCCGGGGTACACTCTCAGAGGGTTATGCTGGTAAATCTTTGTTCTGTCTCTTCCTTTACAGACTTGCAGTCACAGTCATCTGGGTTCTGTGACCAGAGATCTCACCTAGGAGTCTGTTCTCCATCACTGAATGCCAGTCTGCAGGAGATCCTGGCAAATGACTTTGCAGTGTTTTGCTTATGAGCAAAAAAGCAAATATGCTCAGTATTGGAAGATGGGAAGAATTAAAACTCTAACTTGTTTTGACCGGAGTCTGTACTCAGGTGAGCCTGACACGTGGTAGCTTTTAGGATCATCCATTCCAACTGGGATGTTTAGAAATAATATGGTTCAAATTCAGTAATGAGTGTTTTGGGCATGTCTTAAAGATGATAGAAATTACTTATTTTTGATGTGTGATGACATCTAGAATATGATACATTAAAAACAATAAACTGAAGAAAAAGGTAACCCTATTTATGAAAGTGAAAAATGAGACAGATTGTATATGTGACTGCAGGAGTTCCGGCATGATACCCTTTGGACTCAACAAATCTTTGTGGAATCCCATGTGGTTGGAGAACAGCAGGATAGTTATTTACTCTCATGAATCTGTCACCAGGCAGTTGTAGTACCACGAGGTTTTAAATGCACCATTTAAACAATGGACAAGGCAGGGCATGGTGCCTCACACCTGTAATCCCAGCACTCGAGGAGGCCAAGTGAGTAGGTCACTTGAGGCCAGGAGTTTGAGACCAGCCTTGTCAACATGATGAAACCCTACCTTGGGCCGGGCACATTGGCTCATGCCTGTAATCCCAGCATTTTGGGAGGCCAAGGGGGACAGACCACAAGGTCAAGAGATCAAGACTATCCTGGATAACATGGTGAAACTGAAACTCCATCTCAATTAAAAATACCAAATTAGCTGGGTGTGGTGGAGTGCACCTGTAGTCCCAGCTACTTGGGAGGCTGAAGCAGGACAATCACTTGAACCCGGGAGACGGAGGTTGCAGTGAGCCAAGATCACACCACTGCACTTCAACCTGACAACAGAGGGAGACTGCATCTCAAGAGAAAGAAAGAAACCCCATTTCTACTAAAACCACAAAAATTAACCAGGCATGGTGGTGCGTGCCTGTGTTCCCAGCTGCATAAGAGGCTGAGACAGGACAATCACTTGAACCTGGGTGTTGGAGGCCGCAGTGAGTCGAGATTGTGCCACTGCACTCCAGCCTGCATGACAGAGCAAGACTCCATCTCAAAAACAACAAATGAACAAACAAGCAAAAATCCACAATGAAATAGTGATATTTAATACAAACATTTAAATCAAACCAGCCCAGATATGTAACTGAAATAAAGTGTATGCGGCATTTTAGGATTGCATTTCAAGGGTGTCATTATTTGAAACGTTCCTATTTATTGTAAGCCATGTTACTTTAAATACTTTTATAGTTTTTGAAAAATGTTTGTTGTATTTACATTAACACACCAGGCATATTAAATTTTATTTCTTTTAAAGTAGAAAGGAATTGCAACTGGGGTTGCACTTCGTATTTTCTTGTCATCGCCTCCTCTGTGATGATGCATAGACGTTCACGGTGAATTTTGTTTATCTTTTTCCCCCAACTTCATGAACAGAGCTTCCTCCAGGCTGAGCAGTGTCTCCCATACAGGACAATGCTGCCCATGGCCCCCTTTCTGCCAAGGGATGCTCTCCCTGGTGGATGTCCTGTCAGTTCTTAGCCTGAAAGCAGAGGGAGGAGCATTTCTACCACTGCCTCTCCCAGTTCAGCCCCATGCTGTGTTCAGTATAATGAGGCCAGTGTGATGAAATGCAGGTTTTTCTCAAATAGTTACTGAGCACCTACCTTGTGCTGGGCACAGAGCTCAATGTTGGGAATGCCATGTTGATCTAGACAGCCTCATCCCTGCCTCATGAAGCTGACCCTACTGACAATACCGGGGTAGGAGTGGTAAAGAGGACCTCCCATTCTCCTCTTTCATAATTGAAGCAAAGAGAGCAGAGATGCCCCTGCTGCACTCAGGGGTCTCAGAAGGGATGACTTGGTGGGATCTCAGGGGAAGAGAAAACAAGACTCTTCAAGAGAACTGAGGAAATATTGGCATGACTTGAAGATTCCTGGGGTTCAGGTGAAGATGGAGGGAAGCCCACAGAGTAGACCTAGATGGAGTAACACAGAGATGAATAACAGGATCCAGCAAAAGTGGACTCCCAGGAATAGAGGGATTGTGATCCAGGGCAAGTCCTCAGAAGACCAAGAAGATGCATCTTTGTTCCCCAAGTCCAAGAGCTTGTTCCCCTATTGAGTCCAATCTGCTGGGGCACTGGAAAGGAAGACAGGGAGGAGTCACTTGTCAGCAGGTAGATGTGTGGAGAGGAGCAGAATGTGGGCAGAGGGATTCCACTTTAGGGGAGAATGGATGGGTGGTGGTAGATGGGAATGTCAAAATGTACAGGTATTTTTCTAGATATTTCATATAAATGGGGTAATATTAATTTGTAGATTGTGAGATGAGAACACAAATTCATAGCTATGTTGCTATTATTCTAAAAGACAGTGTATCTTCAACACAGAAAATTTCCTTCACAGGTTCTATCCTGGTGGACTATAAGTACTGAGTTTTTTTTTTTATTATTATACTTTAAGTTGTAGGGTACATGTGCACAATGCACAGGTTTGTTACATATGTATACCTGTGCCACGCTGGTGTGGTGCACCCATTAACTCGTCATTTACATTAAGTATATCTCCTAATGCTATCCCTCTCCCCTCCGCCCTCCCCACAATACGACCCGGTGTGTGATGCTCCCCCTTCCTGTGTCCAAGTGATCTCATTGTTCAATTCCCACCTATGAGTGAGAAGATGCGGTATTTGGTTTCCTGTTCTGGTGATAGTTTGCTGAGAATGATGGTTTCCAGCTGCATCCATGTCTCTACAAAGGACACGAACTCATCCTTTTTTATGGCTGCATAGTATTCCATGATGTATATGTGCCACATTTTCTTAATCCAGTCTGTCACTGATGGACATTTGGGTTGATTCCAACTCTTTGCTATTGTGAATAGTGCCGCAATAAACATACGTGTGCATGTGTCTTTATAGCAGCATGACATAATCCTTTGGGTATATCCCCGGTAATGGGATGGCTGGGTCAAATGGTATTTCTAGTTCTAGATCCTTGAGGAATCGCCACACTGTTTTCCACAATGGTTGAACTAGTTTACAATCCCACCAACAGTGTAAAAGTGTTCCTATTTCTCCACATCCTCTCCAGCACCTGTTGTTTCCTGATTTTTTAATGATTGCCATTCTAACTGGTGTGAGATGGTATCTCATTGTGGTTTTGATTTGTGTTTCTCTGATGGTGAGTGATGATGAGCATTCTTTCATGTATCTGTTGGCTGTATGAATGTCTTCTTTTGAGAAATGTCTGTTCATATCCTTTGCCCACTTTTTGATGGGGTTGTTTGTTTTTTTCTTGTAAATTTGATTGAGTTCTTTATAGGTTCTGGATATTAGCCCTTTGTCAGATGAGTAGATTGCAAAAATTTTCTCCCATTCTGTAGGTTGCCTGTTGACTCTGATGGTAGTGTCTTTTGCTGTTCAGAAGCTCTTTAGTTTAATTAGATCCCATTTGTCAATTTTGGCTTTTGTTGCCGTTGCTTTTGGTGTTTTAGACATGAAGTCCTTGCCCTTGCCTATGTCCTGAATGGTATTGCCTAGGTTTTCTTCTAGGGTTTTTATGGCTTTAGGTCTAACATTTAAGTCTCTAATCCATCTTGAATTAATTTTCATATAAGCAGTAAGGAAAGGATCCAGTTTCAGCTTTCTACTTATGGCTAGCCAATTTTCCCAGCACCATTTATTAAATAGGGAATCCTTTCCCCATTTCTTGTTTCTGTCAGGTTTGTCAAAGATCAGATGGCTGTAGATGTGTGGTATTATTTCTGAGGACTCTGCTCTGTTCCATTGGTCTATATCTCTGTTTTGGTACCAGTATCATGCTGTTTTGGTTACTGTAGCCCTGTAGTATAGTTTGAAGTCGGGTAACGTGATGCGTCCAACTTTGTTCTTTTGGCTTAGGATTGTCTTGGTAATGTGGGCTCTTTTTTGGTTCCATATGAACTTTAAAGCAGTTTTTTCCAATTATGTGAAGAAAGTCATTGGTAGGTTAATGAGGATGGCATTGAATCTATAAATTACCTTGGGCAGTATGGCCATTTTCACATATTCTTCCTATCCATGAGTATAGTATGTTCTTCCATTTGTTTGTGTCCTCTTTTATTTCACTGAGCAGTGGTTTGTAGTTCTCCTTGAAGAGGTCCTTTACATCCCTTGTAAGTTGGATTCCTAGGTATTTTATTCTCTTTGAAGCTATTGTGAATGGGAGTTCATTCATTATTTGGTGCTCTGTTTGTCTGTTACTGGCGTATAAGAATGCTTGTGATTTTTGCACATTGATTTTGTATCCTGTGACTTTGCTGAAGATGCCTATCAGCTTAAGGAGATTTTGGGCTGAGATGATGGGGTTTTCTAAATATACAATCACATCGTCTGCAAACAGGGACAATTTGACTTCTTCTTTTCCTAACTGAATACGCTTCATTTCTTTCTCTTGCCTGATTGCCCTAGCCAGAACTTCCAACACTATGTTGAATACGAGTGGTGAGAGAGGGCATCCCTGTCTTGTGCCAGTTTTCAAAGGGAATGCTTCCAATTTTTGCCCATTCAGTATGATACTGGCTGTGGGTTTGTCATAAATAACTCTTATTATTTTGAGATACATTCCATCAATACCGAATTTATTGACAGTTTTTAGCTTGAAGGGCTGTTGAATTTTGTCAAAGGCCTTTTCTGCATCTATTGAGATAATCATGTGGTTTTTGTCTTTGGTTCTGTTTATATGCTGGATTATGTTTATTGATTTGCATATATTGAACCAGCCTTGCATCCCAGGGATGAAGCCCGCTTGATCATGGTGGATAAGCTTTTTAATGTGCTGCTGGATTTGGTTTGCTAGTATTTTATTGAGGATTTTTGCATCGATGTTCATCAGGGATATTGGTCTAAAATTCTGTTTATTTGTTGTGTCTCTGCCAGGCTTTGGTATCAGGATGATGTTGGCCTCATAAAATGAGTTAGGGATGATTCCCTCTTTTTTTGTTGATTGAAATAGTTTCAGAAGGAATGGTACCGGCTCCTCCTTTTACCTCTGGTAGAATTTGGCTGTGAATCCATCTGGTCCTGGACTTTTTTTGGTTGGTGGGCTATTAATTATTGCCTCAGTTTCAGATCCTGCTATTGGTCTATTCAGGGATTCGATTTCTTCCTGGTTTAGTCTTGGGAGAGTGTAAGTGTCCAGGAAATTATCCATTTCTTCTAGGTTTTCTAGTTTGTTTGCATATAAATGAAGGCAGAAATAAAGATGTTCTTTGAAACCAATGAGCACAAAGATACAACATACCAGAATCTCTGGGACACACTTAAAGCAGGCGTGTAGAGGGAAATTTATAGCACTAAATGCCCACAAAGAAAAGCAGGAAAGATCTAAATTGACGCCCAGCATCACAATTAAAAGAACTAGAGAAGCAAGAGCAAACACATTCAAAAGCTAGCAGAAAGCAAGAAATAACTAAGATCAGAGAAGAACTGAAGGAGATAGACACACAAAAAACTCTCCAAAAAATCAATGAATCCAGGAGCTGGTTTCTTGAAATATCGACAAAATTGATAGATGCTAGCAAGACTAATAAAGAAGAAAAGAGAGGAGAATCAAATAGACGCAACAAAAAATGAAAAAGGGGATATCACCGCAATAAAAAATGATAAAGGAGATATCACCATCGACCCCACAGAAATACAAACTACCATCAGAAAATATTATAAACAACCTC
>NC_044561.1:9525566-9623066 GCF_007565055.1 Rhinopithecus roxellana
TCCCGGGTTCAAGCGATTCTCCTGCCTCAGCCTCCCAAGTAACTGGGATTACAGGCATGCGCCACCACGCCCGACTAATTTTGTATTTTTAGTAGCAACAGGGTTTCTCCTTGTTGGTCAGGCTGGTCTCAAACTCCTGACCTCAGGTGACCCGCCCACTTCAGCCTCCCAAAGTGCTGGGATTACAGGCGTGAGCCACCGTACCCAGCCTATAGTTATTTTTAATACTTTTCTATTTTAACTTTTATACTACAGTCAAAAGTGATTTATACACCACCATTGCAACATTAGAGTTATGAATTTGACCATATATTTACCTTTACCTGTGAACTTAATATCTTAATATTTTAATGTTGCTAATCAGAATCCTTTTATTTCAACTTGAAGAACTGCCTTATAAGGCAGGTCCAGTGGTGATGAACTCCCTCAGAATTTTTTTGGTGGGGATTTGGGAAAGACCTTATCATATCTTTTTCATTTCTGAAGGACAGCTTTACAAGGTGTAGTTTTCTTGATTGGCAGTTTTTTTCTTCCAACACATTGAATATAGCATCCTATTCTCTCCTGGCTTATAAGGTTTCTGCTGAGAAATCCACTGATCGCCTTATTGAAGGTTCCTTTTATGTGATGAATTCCTTTCTTCTTGCTGATTTTGAAATTCTCTTTTTGTCTTTGACTTTTGATATTTTAATTATAATGTACTCTGGTATTATTTTCTTTGGGCTGGCCTTTTTTGGGGCCTTGAACTTCATGTATCTGGAAGCCCATTTGCCTCTAAAGATTTGGAAAGTTTTTACCCATTATTTCTTCAAATATACTTTCAGGCCTTTTCTAGCTTTTCTGCTTCTTGGAAATCCATCATGTGTTTGACCCATTTCTTGGTGGTGTCCTATGAATCCCAAAGGCTTTCACTTTTTAAATTCTTTTTTCTTTCTGGTCATCTGACAGGATATTTCAAATGTCCTATCTTTAATTTCACAGATTCTTTCTTCTGGTTGATGAATCTGCCATTGAAGCTCTCTATTGCATTTTCATTTCATTTCATTTCATTTATTTATTTATGTTTTTGAGACAGAGTCTCACTCTGTCACCTAGGCTGGAGTGCAGTGGTGCCATCTTGGCTCACTCCAACCTCCACCTCCTGGTTCAAGAGATTCTCCTGCCTCAGCTTCCCCAGTAGCTGGGATTACAGGCATATGCCACCATGCCCAGCTAATTTTTGTATTTTTAGTAGAGATAGGGTTTCACCATGTTGGTCAGGCTGGTCTTGAACTCCTGACCTCAAGTGATCCACCTGCCTCGGTCTCCCAAAGTGCTGGGATTACAGGCGTCAGCCACAACACCCGGTTTGCATTTTATTTTATTCACTGTATTCTTCAGCTCCAGAATTTCTGGTTTTTTTTTTTTTATTGTTTCTATATCTTTATTGAACTTTTAGTGTTGTTCATCTGTGATTTTCTTGATATTACTGAGTTGATATCTACATTCTAGTAAATTTCACTGAACCACCTTAAATCAATTATTTTGAATTATTTGTCAGGCAATTTGTAGCTCTCTATTTGGGGGTTGATTACTGGAGATTTATTATTTTCATAGTGTCATATTTGCTGATTCTTCATGACCTACGTAGACTTTCATTAATGTCTATGAAGAAGCAAGCACCTTTTTCTTTTTTATATGGAACAGAGTCTTGCTCTGTCACCCAGCTGGAGTGCAGTGGCGCAATCTCAGCTCACTATAACCTCCACCTCTCAGGTTCAAATGATTCTTGTGCCTCAGTCTCCCAAGTAGCTGGGATCACAAGCGCGTGCCACCACGCCTGGCTAATTTTTTTGTATTTTTTGTAGAGACAGTGTTTCACCATGTTGGCCAGGCTCATCTTGAACTCCTGGCTTCAAGCAGTCTGCCCTCCTTGGCCTCCCAAAGTGCTGGGATTACAAGCGTGAGCCACCATGCCCAACCTCTCTTCCTGTCTTTATAGATTGGTTTCAGCAGGTACAAACCTTTTCCTGCTGGATCCCTTGACTGGATCACAGTCAAGTGGGCCTGGAGCCATATCGCGTGGCTGCTGCCTGGTCTGCAGCTGAATCTCTAGTTGGCAGGCCTGCTATCAGGGCATAGGTTGGTGATGCAGTTTCTGCTGTATCCTCAGGAGGACTGGATTGCCTCTAAGACCCTGATTGAACAGGACTAGAGCCAGGTCATGGGGCCACTTCTACCTCCACAGTCGTCTTCAGATATCAGGCCTATTACCAAAGGCATGCACCAGTATAGCTCCCTGTGGGTCCCAGATTGAGCTCCTGCTGGTTTACTAGGTAGGTTCGTGGGAAGACAGGACTGCCTGCAGACCACAGTAGAGCAGGGCTAGAGCCAGGTCACAGGACAGCTTTGGTGACCACATTTGGGTTCAAGATTGGTGGTCCTCTTATTAGGAGAATGGATGGTATGTCTTTCACCAGCTCCCAGGATGGGCTGGACTGTGCCCAGACTGTGGCAAAGCAAGACTGGAATGGAATCACAGGGCCAGTTTAGTGTCCATAGCTGAGACTGAGATCAGCAGGCCTATTACCAAGGGCACATAAAGGCATCACTGGATTCCTGGATTCTTACCACAGCAGGCAAGACTGACTGTGTTAGAGTGGGGCTGAAGCCCGGTCAGGGCTGAAGGTTAGAAGGCCTGTTACTGGGGGTGTGAATGGTCATGGTTCCTCCTAGGTGCTTAGTGGATGGGGCTAGTTGCAAGACCATGATCAAGTGGAGCTGGACCCAAGTCTACAGAAGGACGAAGCTGCTTTCAGTCTGAAAATGGGAACCTGTCACTGGTGTGTGGACCTGCCTTCTCAAAGCAGCTCTCCTCTTTTGGGCTTTACTAGAGTTTTGCAACCTCCTTCCTGGATATTAAAACTCCTGCAAAAGCAGTTTTGTCCATGAATGGCTGCCAGATCATTGTTTGTGTGGGGAGATGTGAGTGGAGGACCTCCTATTCTGCTGTCTTGCTGATGCCACCCTAAAATGATTATTTGAATTCTTTGTCAGGCAATTTGTAGATCTTCATGTCTTTGGAGTCAGCCACTGGAGTTTCATTTTATTTCTATGATGGTGTCATATTTTCTCAAGTTTCTTGTTCTTTGAACACTTAGATTGTTTTCTTCACATTTGAAGAAGGAGTCATCTTTTCCACTCTTCACTAACTTCAGGAGAGAAAGACCATCAATTAGCTAAGCTATAGATTCTGGGGGTCTCTCAGTCCTTTTCTGTGGGTGGTCCTGCTCTACTACTCTTGTTCCCTTTTAAGGGGGATGTCTTAGGATTTTGTCCCTTGTCTTCATTTCACAAATGAATAAAACAACCAGACCAAACATAAGTAAGGAAATAGAGCACTTGAACAACACCTGAAAAAACAACTAGACCTAACAGACATACACAGGATATTCTATCCAACAATGTAATACACATACTTCTCAAGCATGGGACATTTTCAGGATAAACCATATAACACATCACAAATTAATTCTCAATAGGGGCTGGGTGCAGTGGCTCACATCTGTAGTCCCAGAGTACTTTGGGAGGCTGAGGTGGGTGAATTGCTTGAGGCCAGGAGTTTGAGACCAGCCTGGCCAACATGGTGAAACCCCATCTCTACTAAAAATACAAAAATTAGCTGGGTGTGGTGGTGTGCGCCTGTAATCCCAGCTTCTTGGGAGGCTGAGGTAGGAGAATTGCTTGAGAACCCAAGAGGCTGAGGCTGCAGTAAGCCAAGATTGTACCACTATACTCCAGCCTCGGTGACAGAACGAGACCCTGTCCCAAAAAAGAAAAAAATCTCAATAGATTTAAACAGGTAGCTATCCTACAAAGTATCTTCTCTGGCCACAACAGGATAAAGTTAGAAATCAATAACAAAAGATGAAAAAGTTCACCAATTAGTAGAATTTAAACAACACACTCTCAAACAACCAATGGATCAAAGAAGAAATCACAAAGAAATTATAAGACTCTTAAAGACAAATGAAAATGAAAGCACACTATATCAAAACTTATGGGTTGTGGCCGGGCGTGGTGGCTCACACCTGTAATTCCAGCACTTTGGGAGGCTGAGGCAGGTGGATAGCTAGAGGTCAGGAGTTCAAGATCAGCCTGGCCAACATGGTGAAACCCTGTCTCTACTAAAAATACAAAATTTAGCTGGGAGTGGTGGTACGTGTCTGCAGTCCCAGCTACCCAGGAGGCTGAGGCATGAGAACTGCTTGAACCCAGGAGGCAGAAGTTGAAGTGAGCTAACACCAGTGCACTCCAGCCTAGGCGACAGAGTAAGACTTTGTTTCAAAAAACAAACAAACCAACAAAAAAACACAACTTACGAGTTGTGGTGAAAGGAGTGCTAAGGAAGAAATTTATAGCTATAAACATGTTTTTAAAAAAACCAAGAAACATCTCAATCTAACAACGTAAGTTTACACAGAAACTAGAAAAAGAAGAATAAAACTAAACCCAAAGTTAGCAGAAGGAAGGAAACAATAGAGATCAGGGCAGAGATGAAAGAAAAAGAGAACAGAAAAACAATAAAAAACATGACCAAAGTTGTTTCTTCAAAAAGGTTAATAATAGTGACAAGACTAAGAAAAAGGGAAATGATCTAAATTACTCAAAACAGAAATGTATTTGAGGATATCTGTATATTGCTCTGTCTGTCTGTCTACGTTTTAGAGACAAAATCTAGCTCCACTGCCCCAGCAACAATCAGATGCAATCACAATCAGTGGCACAATCAGCTCACTGCAGCCTTGAATTCCTGGGCTCAAGGAATCCTCCCACCTGAGCTTCTACCACTACACCAGCTAATTTTTTTTTTTCTTTTAAGAGACAGGGTCGGATGGGCATGGTGGCTCAGGCCTGTAATCCTAGCACTTTGGAAGGCCAAGGCAGGTGGATCACGAGGTCAGGAGATGGAGACCATCCTGGCTAACATGGTGAAACCCTGTCTCTATTAAAAATGCAAAAAATTAGCCAGGCGAGGTGGCAGGCACCTGTAGTCCCAACTACTCAGGAGGCTGAGGCAGGAAAATGGCATGAACCCAGGAGGCGGAGCTTGCAGTGAGCCGAGACGGCACCACTGCACTCCAGCCTGGGCAACAGAGCAAGACTCTGTCTCAAAAAAACAAAAAAGAAAGAGAGAGAGAGAGAGAGAGACAGGGTCTTTCCATGTTACTCAGGCTGACCCTGAACTCCTGGCCTCAAGTAATTTTCCCACCTCAGCCTTCCAAATTGTTGGAATTACAGGCATAGCCCAACATTCCCAGCCTAGAAAGGATTATAAAAGATTCCTATAAATAATTGTATGCTGATAAATTGGATAACCCAGATGAAACAGATAAATTCCTAGACACACAAAACCTACCAAGACTCAATTATAAAGAAACAGAAAGTCGGAATAGACCTAACCTAGCAAGGGAATTGAGTCAGTAGTAAAACAATCTCATGACAAAGAAAAGTCCTGGACCTGATAGCTTTACTGGTGAGTTCTATCAAACATTTAAAGAAGAACTAACACTGATTCTTTTCAAGCATTTCCAAAAAGTGGAAGAGGAGTGAATACCTCTTAACTCTTTCTATGAGGCCAGCATTACCCTGATACCAAAGCCAAAAACACTGTAAGAAAATAAACCAACAGATCAATATGACTCTGATCATTTATGTAAAAACCCTTTAAAAATACTAGCATAATGGGCGGGGTGCGGTGGCTCATGCCTGTAATCCCAGCACTTTGGGATGCCAAGTCAGGTGGATCACCTGTGGTCAGGGAGTTTGAGACTGGCCTGACCAACATGGAGAAACCCCGTCTCTACTAAAAATACTAAATTAGCCAGGCATGGTGGCACATGTCTGTAATCCCAGCTACTTGGGAGACTAAGGCAGGAGAATCGCTTGAACCTGGGAGGCGGAGGTCGTGGTGAATCGAGATCGTGCCATTGCACTCCAGCCTGGGCAACAAGAACGAAACTCCATCTCAAAAAAAAAAAAGAAGTAGGAATTAACTAAGGAGGTGAAAGACTTGTACAATGAAAACTATAAAACATTAGTGAGAGAAATTAGACATAAATGAATGGAAACATATTCCATGTCAATGGATTGGAAGATTTTATATTGTTAAGATATCAATAATACCCAAAACAATCTATAAATGTAATGCAATCCCTATCAAAATACCATGTTTTTTTGCAGAAATAGAAAAACCTCTCCTAAATTCATATGAAATATCAAAGGGCCCTGAATAGCTAAAGCAATCTTGAAAAAGTAGAACAGAGCTGGAGAACTCACAGCTTCTGATTTCAAAACTTACCACAAAGCTACAGTAATCTAAACAGTGTGGTACTGGCATGAAGATAGACATAGAGACTGATAAAATAGAATGTAGAGCGCAGATTTACAGTCAAATGGTTTCTGATGAGGGTACCAAGACCATTTAACGGGGAAGAACAATCTTTTCAACAACTGGTTCTAGGAAAACTGAACATCCACATGCAAAAGAATGAAGTTGGATCTTCACCTAATAGCACATACAAAAATTAACTCAAAATGGAACAAAGACATAAACGTAAGACTAAAACAGTAAAACCCCTAGAGGAAAACATAGAGGAAAAGCTTCATGACATTGGATTTGGCAATGATTTCTTGCGTATGACACGAAAAGCACTAATAGCAAAGGAAAAAGTAGACAAATTAGACTTCATGAAAATTAAATATTTATGTGCATCAAAATACAAATATTCACAGAGTAAAATGGCAACCCACAGAATGGAAGAAAATATTTTAAAATCATATACCTGATAAAGGAATAATAGACAGAATATATAGAGAACTACTAAAACTCAACAACAAAAAAACCACCAACCCAATTTAAAAAATGAGCAAAGCAGCCAGGCATTGTGGCTCACACCTGTAACCCCAGCACTTTGGGAGGCTGAGGAGGTTGGATAACTTGAGGTCAGGAGTTCAAGACCAGCCTGGCCAACATGGCAAAATCCAGTCTCTACCAAAAAAACACAAAAATTAGCACGGTATGTTGGTGCATGACTGTAGCCCCAGCTACTCAGAAGGCTGAGGCACAAGAATCACTTGAACCTGGGAGGCGGAGGTTGCAGCGAGCCAAGATCACAGCACTGCCCTCCAGTCTGGGCGATAAGAGTGAGACTCTGTCTCAAAAAAATAAATAAAATAAAATAAAATAAAATAAAGGACTTAAATAGACATTTTTCTAAAGGTATACAAATGGCCAGCAAGCACTTGAAAGGATGCTCAACATCATGAATCATTAGGAAAATGCAAACCAAAACTGCAATGAGACACCACCATACACCCATTAGGAGGAATAGTATGTTAAACAAACAAACAAACAAAAAAAAAAATCCAGAAATTACAAGCGTTGGTGAGGATGTGGAGAAGTCAGAACCCTTCTTCATTGTTGGTGGGGCTGTATGATGGTGCAGCGGCTGTGGAAAACGGTATGACGGTTCCTCACAGTACTAAAAATGGAATTGCCATATGCTTCAGCAACTCCACTTCTGGATATATATCTGTGAACCCAAAATATCTCAGACAAGTCTCAATCAGTTTATTAATAGAAAGTTCATTTTGCCAAGTTTAAGGACACACCTGTGACACGGTTTCGGGTGATCCTGTTGACATGTGCCCAAGGTGGTCGGGGCACAGCTTGCTTTTGTATATTTTAGGGAGACATAAGACATCAATCAGTATGTGTAAGATGTACACTGGTTCAGTCTGGAAAGGTGGGACAACTCAAAGAGGCAGGGTCTTCCAGGTCATAGGTAGATAAGAGACAAGCGGGTGTATTCTTCTGAGGCTTTTATCAACCTTTTACTGAATACACAATTTGGTCTGGCTCAGTGAATGTGCATTTTTACATCAACAATAGGCAGAGAGAGGAAGCAATCCAACATGCATCTGTCTCAGGTGAGCAGAGGGAGGACTTTCTGTCCTACATAATTGAAGATCAGTTATCAGTTTATATTGCCAGGGTGAAATTCAACAGAACTGTTTTAGGGTAAAGATCTTGAGGCCTACAGGAATTTCCTTGTAGGTAAATTGTAAGGGAGGTATGTAGCTGTTTTTGTTTTGTTTTGCTTTGTTTGAGATAGAGTTTCACTCTTTTTGCCCAGGCTGGAGTGCAATGGCGCAATCTCAGCTCACTGCAACCTCTGCCTCCTGGGTTCAAGTGATTCTCCTGCCTCAGCCTCCTGAGTAGCTGGAATTACAGGTCCATGCCACCATGCCCAGCTACTTTTGTATTTTTAGTAGAGACGGGGTTTCACTATGTTGGCCAGGCTGGTCTTGAACTCCTAACCTCAGGCGATCTGCCCACCTCAGCCTCCCAAAGTGCTGGGATTATAGGCATGAGCCACCACACCCAGCCACTGTTTTTAATCTTTGTAGCTATCTTATAGGAATAAAATGGGAGGCAGGTTTGCCTGACATAGTTCCCAGCTTGACTTTTCCCTTGGCTTAGTGAGTTTTGGGTCCTTAGATTTGTTTTCCTTTCATATACCCAAAAAGAATTGAAAGCAGGTTCTCAAAGAGATATTTGTACATCCATCTTCATAGCAGTATTACTTACAATAGCTGAAATATGGAAACAAGCCAAGCGTTCATCCACAGATGAACAGATATACAAAATGTGGTCTGTGTATACAATGGACTATTATTCAGCCTTAGAAAGGCAGGAAATTCTAACACACGCTACTACATGGATAAACCTTAAGGACATTATGCTGAGTGAAAGCCACAGTATGATTCCACTCCCATGAGATATGTTGGATAGTCCAAATCATTGACAGAAAGTAGAATGGTGGTTGCCAGGGCCTGGTGTGAGATGGGAATGGGGAATACTGTTTAGTAGGCACAGAGTTTCTGTTTTATAAGATGGAAAGGATTCCAGAGCTAGACAGAGGTGATAGCTGCATAACATTAGGATTGTACTTAATATCACTGAACTGTACACTCAAAAATGGTTAAGATGGTAAATTTTATGTTGTAATTTACCACAATAGAAAAAATTGGGGGAAAAGGTGAAGGAGAAAGACTTTCTCACATACGTAACAGTTGAGGGAAGTTGTCTCCAGGGTGCTTACCTCTACCTCACAAGAAATGTTAAAAGAATTTCTTCAGCGAAAAGGAGAATGATATAAGTCAGAAACTCAGATCTACAGAAAGGAAAGAAGAGCAATAGAGAAGGAAGAAAGAAACTAAAATAAAAACTTTTATGTTTATTATTAATATAGTTAACAGATAACAATTTGTTCAAAATAGTAGTAGCAACAATGTATTTGATGACTACAGCTTACATTTAAGTGACATGCATGACACAAGGAATCGGAGAGAGGAGTTAGGAATATTTTGTTGTTGTGAGATACCTGCATTAGCTGTGAGGTAGTAGAGTGTTATTTGAAGGTGGACTTGGATGGGTTATAAATGTATATTGTAAACTCTAGGGCAACCACTAAAAAAAGTAAAAAAAGAAATGTAATTCACATGCTAAGAAAGGAGAGAGGCCGGGTGCAGTGGCTCACACCTGTAATCCCAGCACATTGAGAGGCTGAGGCAGGAGGATCAGTTGAGGTCAGGAGTTTGAGACCAGCCTGGCCATCATCATGAAACCCCATCTCTACCAAAAAATACAAAAATTAGCCAGGCATGATGGCACATGTCCATAGTCCCAGCTACTTGGGAGGCTGAGGCACAAAAACCCAGTAGGCGGAGGTTGCAGTGAGCCAAGATTGTGTCACTACATTCTCCAGCCTGGGTGACTTGTGGTCCCAGCTACTCAGGAGGCTGAGGTAGAAGGATCGCTTGAGTCTGGGAGGTTGAGGCTGCAGTGAGCTATGATCAAGCTAGAGCACTACAGCCTGGGTGACCAGCAAGATTCAGCCTCAAAAAAGAAAAAAAAAATCCTTAACATCGCATGGCCAAACTTATTCAAGAGCCCAGGGTGTCTGGGCCCCTTCAGAGCTAAATTTTGGTGAAGTCAACACACAGCGCCTTTCACCATGGTCACTGGAGGTTCCCTCTTCATTTCTCCTACACTCTTCGCTCTCCCACCAGATCGCCCCAGAACTCCTCTCTCTTGCCACTGATGAACTGCTGTGGGAAAAACCTAATGGCCACTTTGCACTGCCCATCTTCCTGGACATCCTGGCAGCAGTCCAGGTGAGGGGCTCACCTGCAATTCCGAAGATCCTCTCCTCTCTGGATCCAGACATCAGAACCTTCTCCTCCCTCTCTGGATGCCCCTCCCCAGCAGCGTTTGCCAGCAGAGACTCCTCTGCCTGGGTTTACAATCTGCAGTGCATCACAGTTCAGGTATGGCCTTACTATTCTACCTCTACACTTACAAACATAACCTCTGGGTGATGTAATCCTTTTCCAAGGTGTTAATTCTTATCTCCATGCTTATAAGCCCAAGGTTTTATCTTCATTCAGAATTACATAGATATAGAATTGCCTTGTTGATTTTCTGGCTTGGTTGTTTCATAGACATTACATATTAAAAACAATCCAACCCCCAAATCTTGGTCTTCTTCTTCCTCTATTTGGCTGTGACCCAGACTTGCTGCCAATAAATTGTACCAGTGTTTTTTCTTTTTTAATTTCTTTAGAGACAGGGTCTCCCTCTGTCACCCAGGCTGGAGTACAGTGGCTCAACTATAGCTCACTGCAGCTTCAACCTCCTGGGCTCAAGCAATCCTCCCACCTTGGCCTCCCCAAGTGCTGGGATTACAGGCATGAGCCACTGGCCCTGGCCTGTACCCATGTATGTTAATTTGTGTATTAGTCTAGGACTCTGGGGCAGTTTCCTCATCCTGTATGTCCCTATGTCCTAAACAACCTGTGACCCAGTCCTGTTCATTCCTCCTCTAATATGGATCTCCAAATGCTCCTCTTTATTTCCACACCAACCCCCAGCCCTTAACCTCTTCACCCTTGAAAGGCCTCTGAGGAGTTGTTTTTAGGTTTTGGCTTCGAGGAATGAGCCTGCTGAGGTCACTCACGTCCAGGATTTTGTGTGAACATAAGCATTGTCGCGTGAGGTCCTCCAGGCATCCTTGAGCTGGACGACTCCCTAGAAAGACTCGAAGAGCTTCATGAAGCCCATCTCCCTGAAGGACACCACCTGGTCCAGGGCCCCACCATAGATCAGGTCATCAGCATAAACTGCCCACAGCCCCAGCTACGAAAAGACACTCTTATCAGGCGAGTATTTCAATGGTTTCTGGGCTTCCTCCCCGGAGCCAGGCAAGGCCAGATATTCTCTTGGGAATGAGCAGGTTCTGAGCATCCCAGACCGACTGCATTAATTCTCTGCCACACTGTACATGTTCATTTCTCTGGGGCAAATGCTCAGGGATTGAGTTGCCAGGTTGTTCTGTGGTTGCATGTTTTGTTGGTGGTGGTGGGGTTTGCTTTATTGGGAGGGGGAATTGCCACACTCTTCTCCAGGGTGGCTGTACCATGTTACATTTACCCAGCGATGTGTGAGTCGCCCACTTTCTCCCCATCCTCACCAGCTTTTGGTGCTGTTTCTACATTGTGCTTAAGGCATGCTGATGGGTGTGTCATGCTGTCTCACCATGATTTTAATGTGTATTAGTCTGCTGTAACAAAATACCACAGGCTGGGCGACTTCAACACCTTAATGTTTTCTCACCATTCTACAGGTTAAGGGCCCTTCCTGGCTTATAGATGGCCCCTGTCACTATGTCCTCATGTGGGCTTTCCTTGGTGGGTGTAGGTGGAGAGAATGGGAGCCAACTCCCTGGGGTCTCCTCTAACAAGGACACAAATCCTGTCTTATCAGGACCCCAACTTATATCCTCATTCAACCTTAATTATTATTTCTTTTTTTTTTTTTTTGAGACAGAGTCTCGCTCTGTCGCCCAGGCTGGAGTGCAGTGCCTGGATCTCAGCTCACTGCAAGCTCCGTCTCTCGGGTTCATGCCATTCTCCTGCCTCAGCCTCCCGAGTAGCTGGGACTACAGGCGCCCGCCACCATGCCCGGCTAATTTTTTGTATTTTTTAGTAGAGATGGGGTTTCGCCGTGTTAGCCAGGATGGTCTCGATCTCCTGACCTCGTGATCCGCCCGTCTCGGCCTCCCAAAGTGCTGGGATTACAGGCTTGAGCCACTGCGCCTGGCCCTTAATTATTATTTCTTACTCCAAATTCAGCCACACAGGGGGTTAGGGCTTCTATGTATGAATCTGGGGGATATATACATTCGGTTCATAACGACACCTTCCCATGAGACGGTGGCCATCTTTTCATGTGCTTACTTGACATCTGTACATACTCTTGGTGAAACGCCTATTAGTGTCTTTTGGCTATTTTGTATTTCGATTTTCAAAAACTGTTGCATTTTGAGAGTTCTTGGTACATTCTGGATACTAGCACTTGGTTGGACCTGAAATTTGCAAATCCAAGCAGACCTCATCTTATTATGCTTTGCTTTATTGTGCTTTGCTGTATTGTACAATCTGCTTTTCACAAATTGAAGGCCGTGGTAATCCTGCATCAAGGAAACCTTCTGGCGCCATCGTCCCACCAGCATGTGATCACTCTGGGTCTCTGTCACATTTTGGTAATTCTCACAACATTTCAAACTTCTTCACTATTATGATATGTATTATGATCATCTATGATCAGTGATCTTTGATGTCACTATTGTCATTGTTCTGGGGCACCATGAACTTCACTCCTATAAGACCGTGAACTAATGGATAGATATTGTGTGTGCTCTCAATGCACCACCAACCAGCTGTTCCCTCAGGTCGCTCTCTCTCCTTGGGCCTCCCTATTCTCTGACACACAATATTGAAACCAGGCCAATCAATAACCCTACAGTGGCCTCTGAGTGAAAGGAAGAGATATGCATCCCTCATTTCAAATCCAAAACTAGAAATAATTAAGCTTAGCCAGGAAGGCATGTTGAAAGCTGAGAGAGGCCAAAATCTAGGCCTTTTGCACTAAACAGCTAGTCAAGTCGTGAATGCAAAGGAAAAGTTCTTGAAGGAAATTAAGTCCTACTCCAGTGAACACACAATTGGTAACAAAGTGAAACAGCCTATTTTTGATATAGAAAAAGTTTTTTTTTAGTTGTCTGGTTAGGAGATCAAACCAGCCACAACATTCCCTTAAGACGAAGCCTAATCCAGAACAAAGCATTAACTGTCTTCAATTCTATCAAGGCTGAGAGAGGCGAGGAAGCTGGAGAACTGTTTGAAGCTAGCAGAGGACGCTGGCTCATGAGATGAAGGAAGGAAGTCATCTCCGTAACATAAAAATGCAAGATGAAGCAGCAAGTGCTGATGTAGAAACTGCAGTAAATTACCCAAAAGATCTAGCTGAGTTCACTGATGAAGTGGTGACACTGAACAACAGATTTTCAATGCAGACAAAACAGCCTTCTGTTGGAAGAAGATGCAATCTAGGACTTTCCTAGCTAGAGAAGGAAAGTCAATGCCTGGCTTCAAAGCTTCAAAGGACAGGCTGATTCTCTTGTTAGGGGTCAATGCAGCTGGTGACTTTAAATGGAAGCCAATTCTTATCCACCATTCCCAAAATTCTAGGGCTCTTAAGAATTGTGCCAGATCCACTCTGCCTATGCTCTATAAATAATCAACAAAGCCTGCATGACAGCACATCTGTTTACAGCATGGTTTACTGTAAGCCCACCCTGAGACCCACTGCTGCTCAGAAAAAAAGGATACCTTTCAAAAGATTACTGCTCACTGACAATGCAACTGGTCACCCAAGAGCTCTGCTGAAGATATACAAGGAGATGAGTGTTGTTTTCATGCCTGCTAACACAACATCCATTCTGCAGCCTGTGGATCAAGGATTTTCAAAGTCTTGTTATTTAAAAAATACATTTCGGCTGGGCGCAGTGGCTCAAGCCTGTAATCCCAGCACTTTGGGAGGCCAAGACGGGCGGATCACGAGGTCAGGAGATCGAGACCATCCTGGCTAACACGGTGAAACTCCGTCTCTACTAAAAAATACAAAAAACTAGCCGTGCGAGGTGGCGGGCACCTGTGGTCCCAGCTGCTCGGGAGGCTGAGGCAGGAGAATGGTGTGAAGCCGGGAGGCAGAGCTTGCAGTGAGCTGAGATCCGGCCACTGCATTCCAGCCTGGGTGACAGAGCAAGACTCCGTCTCAAATAATAATAATAATAATAATAATAAAATAAAAAATACATTTCATAAGGCTGTAGCTGCAATACATGGTGATTCCTCTGATGGATCTGGGCAAAGTAAATTGAAAACCTTCTCAAAAGGATTCACCATTCTAGATGCCATTAAGAACATCTGTGCTCAAATAGGATGAGGTCAAACTAGCCACATTAACAGGAATTGGAAGAAGTGGATTCCAACCCTCATGGATGACTTTGGGGGCTCAGGACTTAGTGGAGAAAGTCACTGCAGATGTGGGGGAAATAGCAAGAGAACTAGAATTAGAAGTGGAGCCTGGAGATGTGATTGAATTGCTGTGATTTCATGATTGAACTTGAACAGATGAGGAGTTGCTTCTTAGGGATGAGCAAAGAAAGTGGTTTCCTGAGATAGAATCTATTCCTGGGGAAGATGCTGTGAACCTTGTTGAAATGACAACAAAGGATTTAGAATAGTGCATAAACTTAGTTAATAAAGCTGCGCCAGGATCTGAGAGTACTGACTTCAATTTTGAAAGGAGTTCTACTGTGGGTAAAATGCTATCATACAGCACTACAAAGCTTCAGATCAATCCTATGTGAAAGAGAGTCAATCGATGTGGCAAACTTCATTGCTGTCTTATTTTAAGAAATTGTCACAGCACCACCGCCACAACCCTTCAGCAACCACCATCCTCATCAGTCAGCAGCCAATCAGCTTCATGGCGCGACTCCAACAGCTAAAAGATCAAAAAGATTATGTAGGAGTCTCTAAAGGCTCAGATAATCCTTAGCATTTTTTAGCAAAGTTTTTTCTGTACCACAAGTTATTAAACAAACCAATATTCTTTTTTTTTTTCTTTTTTTGAGACAGGGTCTTGTGCTGTCACTCAAGCTGGAGTGCAGTGGCACAAACATGGTTCACTGCAGCATCAACCTCTCAGGCTCAAGCGATCCTCCCATCTCATCTTCCCTAGTAGCTGGGATTACAGACATGTACCATCACACCCGGCTAATTTTATTTTATTTTTTTGTGGAGACAGGGTTTTGCTACATTGCCAAGGCGGGTCTCGAACTCCTGATCTCAAGAGATCCGCCTGCCCTGGCCTCCCTAAGTGCTGAGATTACAGGGTTGAGCCACCACACCCAGCCCAAGAAAGTATGTTTAAATTAAGGAATGTACATGGTTTTCAGACATAATGCTATTGCATACTTAATAGATTACACCATAGTGTGAACATAACGTGTATATGCACTGGGAAAGGAAAACATTGGGTAACGGAGTTTATTTCCCTATTTGCTTTGATTGTGGGAGCCTGGAACTGAACCCGCAACATCTCCCAGGAATGCCTGTCTTCTCTCCTGGTCTGTACTTTTTCATTTCATCCTCTTAAGCCAGTGTTTCCCAGAGCCTGGGTTTTAAATGTTGGCGAATTCTGATGTATCCATATTTGGAGGGGTCATGCTTTTGGTGTCAAGTCTCAAATCTCTACCTAGTTCTAGGGCTCCATTTTTTCTCTTAGAATTTCTCCCCTAGGCTGGGCACGGTGGCTCACGCCTGTAATCCCAGCACTTTGGGAGGCTGAGACGGGCAGATCACGAGGTCAGGAGATCGAGACCATCCTGACTAACACGGTGAAACCCTGTCTCTACTAAAAATACAAAAAAAATTAGCCGGGCACGGTGGCGGGTGCCTGTAGTCCCAGCTACACGGGAGGCTGAGGCAGGAGAATGGCGTGAACCCGGGAGGCAGAGCTTGCAGTGAGTGGAGATCGTGCCACTGCACTCCAGCCTGGGCGACAGAGCGAGACTCTGTCTCAAAAAAAAAAAAAAAAGAATTTCTCCCCTAAAGTTTTATAGTTTTATGTTTAACATGTGAGTGACCCATTTTCAGTTACTGTTTGTATGAGCGAGGTGAAGTGTATTTCATTAAACAGTTCATCCTCAACATTTACCTTATTTTTAAAAACCCACAAATTCATGGTATTTCATTGTTTGGATGTACGGGGACTTATTTAACTAGGCCCCTCTCAATGCCTCTGGTTTCTTCATCATTTTTTGTGATTATAGTAAGTAATGCAAAATCGATTTTGTTGTTGTTTTTTGTGTGTGTTTTTGTGGAGATGGGGTCTCAGTATGTTGCCTAGGCTGGTCTAAAACTCCTGGCCTCAAGCAATCCTTCTGCCTCCTCCTAAGTGGGGTCAGGCCAGGATAGGAGGTGGATGGAAGAGCACTTGGAAATACTGGGCCCTGTAGGCTTCTTCCTGCCCTTGATAGCCAGACCCTCTCTCTCCTCTTGCTGTAGGACCCGGCCCAGCGCTCTCCAAATGCAGCCAGCCCCTCCGCCCCAGCCCAGCACTGTCCCTCCCACTCCCCTGGACTGTGTACAAACACACTGGCACACAGCAGCTTCAGCCTCTTCAGCCACCTGACCCAGGGCAGACCGGTGCACAGCACTGACCCACACCTCACTGCTCCCTGACACCGTCCCAGACCACACCCTCCCCCAACCCAGTCACTCACTCGGTGAGCACAGATGGCCAGGTTTGCCCCAGGTCCTGCTCAAAATGCTTAGGGATCCATCAGAGAACAAAACAAACAGGGTTTCTGACTTCATGAATCTTCCATTTTTGTGGAAGAAGACGGACAATAAAAGCTATATTTATTAAACACTTACATAATACAGCTCTGACTCCATGGCAGGTGTTATGCTATGAATTTTATAAATATAAATTCACTTGATCTTCACAAAACTTCTGAGTTAGGTATTGTTCACACAAGTGAGGAAACCAAGGCCAAAGGGGTTAAATAATCCACCCAAAGCCACATGAGTAGCAAGTGGTAAAGCCACAACTCAACCCCAGGCAGCCTGACTCCAGAGCCCGGGCCCTGCCACCTCTCAGTAAGCATGAGTGAGCAACACAGCATGCTAGAGGGGTCAGTGCTCCGGAAAAATGGAGAGTAAAGCGGAGTACAGGGAATCCGGAGCACTGAGGGAAGGAGACACACTGAAATTTTACAATGGGAGGCATGAGGATTCCCGGAGGAGGTAACATCTGAGCAAAGGCATGAAGGGTTGAGGGAGTTCGCATGCAATATTGGAAGAAAGAGTGTTTCAGAGAGGGGAAGTCTGTCCCACAGCCCTGATGCAGGGCGTGCCTGGAGCATGGGAGGAAGGTCCAGGAGGGAGGGAACAGCCCCTGCCTTTGCGCAGCTGAATGCCCACACGTGCTGCATGTCTGATTCCCTGCCTCCCTGGTGTCCACGTTGCTCTTTTAGTATTCACCTTGACTTCCAAAGTGAACTGTGAACTCTGAGAACAGAGCCCGTGACCTCTACTCCCTCTACTTGTCCCTGGTACTTTCAAGCTGATGTTTGCTGGATCTGTCTGCCGTACCTTGCAGATTCCACGAAACTACAAGGTCCAGGAGGATGAGCAGGTCCTGCCAGGGAAGCTTCTGACACCTCTGTCACTGGTCCTCCTACACTAGTGATGAGCAGTAGCCTCTGCCTGGGGCGGGGAAGCAGCAGTAAGTAAATGGCACTTGTATTCTGTATTTTCAAAGCATGCCTGCCCAATTTTATGTTCAAATTGTATTCCCAGTAGATCCCTTTAAACTTGTAGGCAGCCAATTCCACCCTACTTGACAAAGACAAAACCATCAGGTAACTCACCTGAGCTCACTGTGCAGCAGCAGAATGGAGGCTTTCTCATCTAGACTGGGAGATCAGGGTCTGCAGAGGCCACTCACATCTTCACCCTCCTTTAGGACCCATCCGCCTTCTCTCAGGCCCAGCCCCAGGCCCTGCAGAAAGAAGTCACTGAGGACTCAAGACTTGAATTTCAGATGTGCTGGAACACAATAATCACTTCTAGAAATGAGTTAAACACCCGATCTCTGCTTCCTGCTATATTAATATAGCTGACTGGCTAATATGAAGGACGCTTTACATGCTGCTAATGACAAGTTTCCTCTGTGCATGACCACCATCCCGGGGAAGGGTTCATGGCTTAAAGGTATCTCTTACCCTTCAGGCAAAGTTGATGTATGGAAACGTGGATTTATCTTCAAGATAAACTAGTGTGTATCTGTACTTCTTGGCTTGAAATTAAATTTTTCACAGTAAAAGAATTTTGCAACAGAATTCCTTCTGTAGAAATTTAAAAATTTACCTTGCTACCTGGGCGCCGTGGCTCATGCCTGTAATCCCAGCACTTTGGGAGGCCAAAGCGGGCGGATCACGAGGTCAGGAGATTGAGACCATCCTGGCTAACACAGTGAAACCCTGTCTCTACTAAAAATACAAAAAAATTAGCCTGGCGTGGTGGGGGGTGCCTGTAGTCCCAGCTACTCGGGAGGCTGAGGCAGGAGAATGCTGTGAACCCGGGAGGCGGAGCTTGCAGTGAGCTGAGATCGCGCCACTGCACTCCAGCCTGGGCGACAGAGAGAGACTCCGTCTCAAAAACAAAAACAAAAACAAAAACAAAATTTACCTTGTTATAGACAATATTGTAGGCAGTCTGATATCCCACCATTGGTGGGAATGACTGTCACTTTCACCTGCTTGCCCCTCTTTGTCCCCCTACAGCACTTACACACATGCAGGCTCAGAGGCACAGGTGCTCCTGGCTCTGCCTGCAGCCTCCCAGGCCTGCCATCTGGGCCTGTTGGTGCGGCACATGGATCTAGGTGCTGTCACAGACTGCCAGTTGTAGAGTGTCTTGGCAGGGCCTGGCTGGCCTAGTCTCTGCTCATGCAGTATTCATCTGCACGCCAGGGGCCGTCTGGACCATCTCTGCTGCGCTGCCCCACTCAGCTCCGTGTGCAGTTGTTTTCCTTTCTTGCTTGTCTCTAGGCCATTTTTTTAAGCTTTTATGAGGTCCAGATGCTTAGGACTGGCGCAGGGTTATAAGCGCCGCGGGAAGGAGGCGCTCGCGCCGCCGCGGGTCCAGGCCTCAGCCCTGTCCCGGCGGGAGGCTCTGCTCGCGTCCGCTCGCGGGGCCACCGCTCCAGAGTCGCCCGCCGGGGCCAGCCCGAGGCCCGAGACCCCCAGCTCGGGCGCGAGCAGGATGCGGCTCCCAGGGGGCGGTTGGCGCCGGTCGGAGTCCCGAAGCCTCGTCCTTACCTCTGCCTCATGCTGCGGTGTCCCTAGGCGCCGGCGTCCCCGTGGCCGGCCAGTGCCGCCGTGTCCCGCATCCCCGGCGTCCGGCGCGGTAAGCAGCAGCAGCAGGATCGTCGGTGCAGCCGGGGGAGGGGCGGGCACATGAAACGGCGGGGGTTGCGGCCCTCGGGTCGGACCACAGGACCAGTCCGCCTAGGGGGCGAGAGATCTCAGTGCACTGGCTCCCATCCTCAGGGACCCCATTGCTACCTGCACGCTCAGCCTTGCCAGAATCTCATGTGATACGTGCAAAAGCCAAAGAAATGAGCGGTCGCCACGCCCTTCCTCCTCTCCGTCTGCTCGCAGAGTCCATATGGTACATTCCCCAAAGCCCAATGGGAAACAGAAAGGAGGTGATTGGTTGGAAATCTTGGAAGGGGCGAAAAGTCATACGGTGGGCATATCAAAGCCTGCCAGCAGAGAGAAGGGAGGATGTATTTAAAGGGGACTTGTTGGTTGGGCGTGGTGCTCGCTCCTGTAATCCCAACACTTTGGGAAACGGAGGCTGGCGGATCACTTGAGGTCAAGAATTCAAGACCAGCTTGTCCAACATGGTGAAACCCCGTCTCTACTGAAAATACAAAAATTAGCCGGGCATGGTTGCGGTAGGCCCAGCTACTCAGGAGGCTGAGGCAGGAGAATCACTTGAACCTGGGAGGTGGAGGTTACAGTGAGCCGAGACTCTGTCTCAAGAAATAAAAAATAATAATAAAGGGGGACTTGTTTGCCCCTCTTAGCTGCCGCAAAATAAAACTAGGATTTTCATTCTGACACTATCCAGATAGGAAGCAAAGAGATTAGGGGGAATTTCACATTTTTGGAGAAGGGAGCTAAAAGAAAATATAGAGCAGAGGCCAGATGTGGTGGCTCACGCCTGTAATCCTACCACTTTGGGAGGCGGAGGCGGGCGGATCACAAGACCAGGAGTTCAAGGCCAGCCTGACCAAAATGGTGAAACCCCATCTCTACTAAAAATACAAAAATTAGCCTGACATGGTGGCGTGCGCCTGTAATCTCAGCTACTCAGGAGGCTGAGGCAGGAGAATCGCTTGAACCTGGAGGCAGAGGTTGCAGTGAGCCGGGATCACGCCACTGCACTTCAGCCTGGGCAACAGCAAGACTCCATCTCAAAAAAAGAAAGACAAAGAAAATACATAGCGAATTGAACCAAATATATCTGTATGACCTTGAGCAGGTAAGTCCAACCCTCGGCCTCAGTTTCGTCATCTGATCCAATGAGGATACTGGACTGCACTGGGTGTCTAACAGCCTTCACTCACTTTGTGTGGGATCCTATCACCCCTTGCACGGGAATAGAAATACCTGAAAATATTCTTCAATTTTGTGCAAGATCCACCATCTTAGAGAACTTTAGTTGAAAGTGGATAGACTTTCTGACACCTACTTTCAGCGGCAGTATCGACCCCACCTTTGGTAAAGGCGAAGCCAGTCTGCTTTCTGGGTCCCTCATCTCTTAGAGAAGAATATTCTTATATGTGGAGCACCCCACCTCCAAGTACTTAATAATTTCTACTCCAAGAGGCACCCCTTTCTCTTCCTTCTCCCTTCCTTCTCACAATCAAAGCTTCGATTATAATTCATTCACCCAATGAGCTGTCCACAATTCCTGCCTTCAGCAACAAACCCCACTGCTCACCCCTCCCGAGAGCTGCGAAAGTGCTTGTCCCTAACTCAGTCTGTGACACACCATTCAACCACACGTGGCCAATTGTGCTTTCAAGCTCACTACAAGCCAAATTTCAGACTTTCTAACCATTCCTTGGGGTCTGCTCTCTTTTAGGGAAACAGACCAGCCTGATAGGCTTACAGTTTTACACCAGCCTGACAGGCTTACAGTTTGGCTACCAAGCTTCAGCTCTACCTTCTTTATTTCAGAATTTTTCAACCTCCCAACAGCTGATCATCCCACCCCCACCTAATCAGCTTCCAAATCGTGTAGGGTATCTGGGATACCCTTTCTAATAGCTACAGACGACTTATCTTCCAACTGTAATCCAAAGAGCTGCAGAAAGTGCATCCCTCCATGAAGCCTTCCAGACTGATTGCCAGAAGCTGCTAGCGTACAGAGCTCCCATTCCTACTCTGTGCCCTGCCATGACCCAACTGTCCATACTCTCTGCCCCAATATACATTATACATTTCTTTCTTGCTTTTTTTTTTTGAAACGGAGTTTCACTCTTGTTGCCAAGGCTGGAGTGCAATGGTGAAATCTTGGCTCACTACAACCTCTGCCTCCCAGGTTTAAGTGATTCTCCTGCCTCAGCCTCCTGAGTAGCTGGGATTACAGGCATGCGCCACCACATGTGGGTAATTTTGTATTTTTGGTAGAGGCAGGGTTTCTCCATGTTGATCAGGCTGGTCTCAAACTGCCAACCTCAGGTGTTCTGCCCACCTCGGCTTCCCAAAGTGCTGGGATTATAGGTGTGAGCCACCACACCCGACCAATATACATTTCTTATTGACATATTTTCCTGTCTCCCTGCTGGCCTCAGCAGCAGCAGCCACAGCTTACATTTATTAAGTGCTCACTATATGCTAGTACTGTTGGGAAGTGTTTGCCTGCATTATTTCATTTCACCCTCATATCAACTCTGTGATGTTCCGTTATTATTCCCATTAGTACCGTTTTGCCCTCCTGAGGAAAACACAAGAGCTTAGTGAAACTGATCTGCCCGAGTGCACACAGAGGTCTGACATCTAGTGCCCCCTGCCATTACTCCACAACGCAATACTGTCTTGAGTTTCTGAAGAATCTACTGTATGCCAGATGAAAGATAGTCTCATACATTTATTTATTTAATTTTATTTATTTATTTATTTTGAGACAGTCACACTCTGTCACCTAGGCTGGAGTACAGTGGCTCTATCTTGGCTCACTGCAACCTCTACCTCCTTAGTTCAAGCAATTCTCATGCCTCAGCCTCCCAAGTTGCTGAGATTACAGGCTTGCGCCACCACGCCTGGCTAATTTTTGTAGTTTTAGTAGAGATGAGGTTTCACTATCTTGGCCAGGCTGCTCTCGAACTCCTGACCTCAGGTGATCCACCTGCCTTGGCCTCCTAAAGTGCTGGGATTACAGGCAGGAGCCACCGTGTCAGGCCTTATACATTTATATTATGTTTACATTTATTTCTATACCTATAATATCATTTCAGTCTTGAAACAGTCATGTGAGGAGAGTTGGTAGGAGTCTATTCACAGATGAGGAAGGAAACTACAGCTCAGAGAGCACGACCGTTTGGCTAAGGTAGCAAGGCTGGTAAGTAACTGAGCCTGGCTTTCCACACTGCATTCTCTCCACTGCAATTCCTGCTCCCTGCATGAACACAACCTTTTTACATGTAACAACCAGAGAAGGAGGAAACAAATATAAAATAGCAAAACTGAAGCTGTGGGGTTAGGGAGTGTGGTATAAGGAGCACTTACAGGGGGCCAGAAAACAAGCCAAAGAAGACTTTGGTGAAGGGGGAGAATCACTGTGTACTTCTTTATACTGGTTTGTTGTTTATATTCTGCCCGTGAGACTGTGTCTTGGACACATCTGGCAAATTCAATAGCAAAAGGCCACAAAACTGCCCCTTAGCAGTGGCGTGCTGGTGGCTAGCATTAGCCACATGTCAACGAAAAAGGGACTTCTGTGTGCAGTGCTGCTGCTGGCCAGTTTGGGAAAGTTCTCAACTGGCTGTTTAGCAAACTATCCTGCTTTGCTGGCGGTTTTTTTTTTTTTTTTTTTTTTTTAGAGGGAGTCTCGCTCTATTGCCCAGGCTGGAGTGCAGTGGTGTGATCTCGGCTCACTGCAAGCTCCGCCTCCTGGGTTAACGCCATTCTACTGCCTCAGCCTCCAGAGTAGCTGGGACTACAGGCGCCTGCAACCCGCTGGGCTAATTTTTTGTATTTTCAGTAGAGATGGAGTTTTACCGTGTTAGCCAGGATGGTCTTGATGTCCTGACCTCCTGATCCACCCGCCTTGGCCTCCCAAAGTGCTGGGATTACAGGCGTGAGCCACCGCGCCCAACCTCCGCTGGCAGTTTTAACACTCCCCTGCAAATACAGGCTGGGCTCATTATTTCTTCTTTTTCAACTGTTGACATCCTCACAGGGTTGGAGAGCCTAGCAAAATTTGTGGGAGCAGCAAACTTTTAATATGGATTAAGCAGCCTGAACAAGGTAACTGTGAGACCAATACTTCTGAGTTGTTCTTTGCCAGGTCCAGCCATAGTCAATCAAGTTAATTCTCACTCCCATAGTGCTCTCTTTTCTCATCCCCAGAGAGCTCTAAAATGTCTCCGTTTATCTGAGTGCTTGCTTTATGCATTCAAACATTTGTTGGGCACCTACTACAAGCAAAGAACTGGCAGGTTGTGTGGGTTATCCTGACGGATCGCACGTGAAGTGTGTACTTAGTGCATGGGGTGATTACATGTCAGACCCCCTTCTGTAAAGAAGGAATCTGCCTGAGCTCCTCAGAGAGTGCAGTGGATCCCATCCATGGCTAAATGTAGGTGCTCATGTTGGAAAATCCATCCCCCTAGTAGGAGAAGGAGCACTGGGTTGAGAAATGGCCCTGGGTTGGGGAGATGGGCAGTGTCCTGGGGAGGTGGAGGGTGCCCAGAAATAACTGGACACATCACAAACAACAGGGAGAATAATCTAATTCAATCCACAATGGAGCCGGTAGAAGATTTGTGGAGTATGCTGTCTGATTTTCAATTTAAAAAATACTTTCTGGGCTGGGCACAGTGGCTCACACCTGTAATCCCAGCACGTTGGGGGGCCGAGGCGGGCGGATCACCTGAAGTCAGGAGTTCAAGACCAGCCTGACCAACACAGAGAAACCCCATCTCTACTAACAATACAAAATTAGCTGGGTGTGGTGGCACATGCTTGTGATCCCAGCTACTCAGGAGGCTGAGGCAGGAGAATCGCTTGAACCCAGGAGACGGAGGTTGTGGTGAGCCGTGCTTGTGCCATTTCACTCCAGGCTGGGCAACAAGAGCGAAAGTCCGTCTGAAAAAAAGAAAAAAATTTCTGATTTCTTTTTTTTTTTTTTTGAGATGGAGTCTTGTTCAGCTGCCCAAGCTGGAGTGCAGTGACGCGATCTTGGCTCACCACAACCACCATTTTATGGGTTCAAGTGATCTCCCATCTCAGCCTCCCGAGTAGCTGGGATTACAGGCACCTGCCATCATGCCCGGCTAATTTTTGCATTTTGCTAGAGGCAGGGTTTCACCATGTTGGCCACGCTGGTCTTGAACTCTTGACCTCAGGTGATCTGCCTGCCTCGGCCTCCCAAAGTGCTAGGATTACAGGCATGAGCCACCACGCCTGGCCAATTTTCTGATTTCAAAAGTAATTCATGTTCATTGCAAAACAATTTGTTAAATAGAGAAAAGTACAAAAAATAAAAATACCCATTACCTCCCACCAGCATATCGTTGTTACCATTTTGATGTATGTGTTTTCTTGTATTTTTCTGTGTACATGTGTCATATGTCTTCTTTTTCTGTATTATCTTTTTAACAAAATTTGATCAAACTGCTTTGCAGTCTACTTTTCTACTTAATAGGCTAGGAATTTTCCTATGACATTATATATTACTTAAAAAATGATTTTTTTTTCTTTTTTAGAGTCAATGTCTTGTTCTGTTGCCCAGGCTGGAGTGCAGTGGCACAATCGTAGTTCACTGCAGCCTTACACTCCTGGGCTTGAGTGATCCTCCCACTTAGGCCTCCCAAAGTGCTAGGATTCCAGGCCTGAGCCACTATGCTGAGTTTTGTTTTTGTTTTTAACTTAAACCAGTTTTGATCAGCTATCTGCTTCTAGCTAGCAAAGTAAAAAATGCATGGTTGGGGCCGGGCACGGTAGCTCATGCCTGTAATCCCAGCACTTTGGGAGGCTGAGGTGGGCAGATCACCTGAGATCAGGAGTTCAAGACCAGCCTGACCAATGTGGTAAAACCCTGTCTCTACCAAAAAATATAAAAGTTAACTGGGTATGGTAGCATGCACCTGTAATACCAGCTAGTCAAGAGGCTGAGGCAGGAGAATCACTTGAGGCAGAGGTTGCAGTGAGCAGAGATTGCACCATTACACTCCAGCCTGGGTGATAGAGTGAGACCCTGTCTCAAAATAAAAAAAAAAGAAGCATGGTCGGCCAGGTGTGGTGACTAACACCTGTAATCCAAGCACTTTGGGAGGCCATGGCAGGCAGATCACTTAAGGTCAGGAGTTCAAGACCAGCCTGGCCAACATGGTGAAACCCTGTCTCTACCAAAAAATACAAAAGTTAAGGCCGGGTGCAGTGGCTCATGTCTGTAATCCCAGCACTTTGGGAGGCCAAGGCAGGCAGATCACCTGAGGTCAGGAGTTTGAGACCAGCCTGACCAACATGGCAAAACCCTGTCTCTACTAAAACTACAAAAATTGGGCATCGTGGTGGGTTTCTGTAATCCCAACTACTTGGGAGGCAGAGGCAGGAGAATGGCTTGAACCCAGGAGGCAGAGGCTGCAGTGAGCTGAGATCGTGCCATTGCACTCCAGTCTGGATGACAGAGTGAGACTCTGCCTAAAAAAAAGAAAAATACAAAAGTTAGCCTGGTATGGTGGCACACACCTATAATCCCAGCCACTTGGGAGGCTGAGGCAGGAGAATTACTTGAACCTGGGAGGCAGAGGTTGTAGTGAGTGGATATCACACCAGTGCACTCTAGCCTGCGTAACAGAGTGAGACCCCCTCTCAAAAAAATGTGGCTGTGTGCGGTAACTCACACTTGTAATCCCAGCACTTTGGTAGGCTGAGGCAGGTGGATCACTCGAGGTCAGGAGTTTGAGACCAACCTGGCCAACATGGTGAAACCCTGTCTCTACTAAAAATACAAAATTAGCCTGGCATGGTGGCGGACACCTGTAATCCTAGCTACTCAGGGGGCTGAGGCAGGAGAATTCGCTTTAACCTAGGAGGCGGAGGTTGAAGCGAGCAGAGGTCTCGTCATTGCACTCCAGCCTGGGCAAAAAGAGCAGAAATCTATCTCAAACAAACAAACAAAAAAGCGTGGTGCAATAGGAGCTCAGTCCATCCCTTCCAAGCATTCCAAATAGCACACTCGTGACTGCCACCAGTTCAGTTTATCATGACCCCCAAGGGTATTCAGCTTTAAGCAGCCTCCAGGGAAATCCCAAGCCATGTGTAGCCTAACCGCTCCCAGGATGCCTGGACTGGCTCAAAAGTCCATCCCATCTATCCTTTGGCTAAGAGAGTCAAGAAGGAAGAACAGAGTGGTTTAGAACAAATGTGATTCCTGGGCTGCATTCATAGTCGTGTGGACCTACTGAAGACATGAAAGGCTCGATGTTCTTGCCCCTCTTCTGTACTAAGGAACTGGTTTGGAACCTACCCAGTGTTCTGGAGAAAAGCTAAGGAGATCCATGGATTGGGATGTCCTAGAGCTGGAAGACATCATCCTAGGTTCTGGGGTTTGTTTCTAGGCTAGTATCTCATAGTGAGGTTTAAGAAAATTTTATATCTTTTACTTTTTAACTAATTCCAGATTTATTTGCATGTTTTCACCCTGCCAGGAAGTAGGAAATTAAGATTAGGTGTGGTGGCTCCACCCATAGTTCCAGCGCTTTGGGAGGCCAAGGTGGGAGGATCACTTGAGCTGAGGAGTTTGAGACTACAGTGAGCACCACTACACTCCAGCCTGGGTGACACAGCAAGAGGCTGTCTCTACAAAAAAAGGAAATTAAAATGCAATTTGACAAAGTTGCAAATCACTTCTGCATCAGTTTCTCACAATACAATGGCTAAAAATCGGGTGGTTTTTCCCCTAACTGATTGGCATGTGTATGTTCAGCTGTAGCCAGAAATTCTATGTAGTGAAAACAGACAAAACCAAGATGGGAACATGCAGAAGAAATCTCTAGTTACCAAGGTGCTGCAAAATAAAGTCTACAATTGCACATCACAATCATCACCAAAACAGAGAATCCTTCTGTAACTTGCAGGAAGACCCCTTCCCTAAGCCAATTCGGGCTGAATTCTCAAAAGTCTCTGGGAAACACAGCAATTTTTGTAAACAGGGTTTTTTCTGAACTTATATTCTCATGTGCACTACATCTAAGAAAAATTTATAAAATATATATATGTTATATATATAAATACATATTAGAATACACACACACATTCTGTAGGACTTGATTCTTTGAACACAGACCTTAGGGCTCTGTGCTCTGCACTAGACAGGAGTAAATGCTATACCTCTGCAGAACTAAAACAAGTAAACTTGCCCTTGTCATTGGTTCCTTTTGCAGTGAGGAGGGGAAGTCTTTCTAGTCCTGCCTTCCTCCACTGCTCAGACATTGCTGTTAAAGATAAAAACAGCAGGCTAGGCATAGTGGCTCATGCCTGTAATCCCAGAATTTTGGGAGACTGAAGCAGGAGGATCAGTTGAAGCCAGGAGTTCAAGACCAGCCTGGGCAACAAAGCAAGACCCTGTCTCTATAAAAAACACAAAACTTATCTGGGCCTGGTGGTGCACACCTGTAGTCCCAGATACTCAGGAGGCTGAGGCAGGAGGATCACCTGAGCCCAGGAGGTGGAGGCTACAGTGAGCTATGATGATGCCGCTGCTGCACTCTAGTCTGGGTAACAGAGTGGGACCCTGTCTTTAAAAATAAAAAAATAAAATAAAAACATTGGCTTCAAAATTACCTGTGGTCAAATTCAGCCCAATTGGGTTCTATCTGAATATGACTTATTTTACACAGCTCTGTTTTCAATTGTGAAAGAGAAAATGACAGAAGGAAAGGACTGAGGGAAGGGAAGGGAAGGGAAGGGAGGGGAAGGAGGGGAGGGAGGGAAGCGGGGAGAAAGCATACGATACTTCCCATTTAGGAAGTGGGATAGTGGTAGAAGATGCCCTGATAAAGCCTCAGAATGGAGCTAATGAGCTTGAAACCACCAGCATACACATCGGCATTTTCAGATTTCAGAGAAGACGCACCTGAGGGGAGGAGCCTCTCGTAGGGACGGGAAAGATGTCAAGCCTTCCTTTGTCCTGTGCACAGGACAGACTCCAAATCCTTCTCTTCGCTCGCATTTGAGATCATGTGAACTTCTGTTTGATTTAAGTGTCTGATTATTTTTCTTTCATTCATCCCTTGGTGTCTGTGACGGGCAAGGCACTTGTCTGGTTGCTGAGAGCTGTACCAAGGACAATTAGACATAGGGTCTGACCTTAAGGAGCTAACAATAGTGCAGGGAAAGTGAGACTTGGATAGAGAGAGTCTTTGTCAGGTGGAAAGTGCTCTCAGACTGAGAAGGCTTCTATCTAAGAGAGCAGGAAACGTTCCCTGGAGGAGGGGGTATTTGAGAGGTCGCTCAAAAGAATGGTAGGATTTCATGGGGAGATGAAAAACGTATTCTGAGAAGTGAGCTTCCATTTTTCTTTTCTCAGCTCCCACTGGCAGAAAAGGAACAGAGTTCCTTCCACCTTGAGCCAGGGTTTTTCAGGCAAAGCATCTCACTGCCAGGAGGTAAAGGCTTGGAGGGTTAGAAAGAAGGAGAATTTAGAAGGATAAATACTAACATGTTCACAACCAGGTGAATAGAGGGATGGGTGGGTAGTTGGGTGTTTTGAAATTATCTTCTTTTTGCTTATTTGTGCTTTTTCATTTGGGAAGAGAATGGAGCACGGAACATACTCTAATATGGGGAAAAAATAAACACAATTTTAAAACAGCAGTCCCCCTCCCCTGGCAACCAAAAGAAAAAACAAACAGGAAGAAAAGAGAAGCGATTGAGAAGAACATGCATATCTCTTTGCGACTGAATGTCTCCTCTGTGCTCTGGCAGCCTCAGCAATCACAGGCCTGCACTGCTGCTTTTGGCCCTGGTGGACACCCCCATATGAGCATCAGCAATTGCAGCTCGGCCTTCAGGGAGTGTATCACAGCACAGTCATTGCTTTTCATAATCAATGCCATCACTGACAAGTAGGCAGAGAGATAAATGCTCTAAAATCATCTAGGCCCCTTGGGCCAGATGTTCCTAGACTTATCAAGAAGAGAAGTTGACTAGGCACAGTAGCTCATGCCTGTAATCCCAGCACTTTGGGAGGCCAAGGCAGGCAGATCACCTGAGGTTGGGAGTTGGAGACCAGCCTGACCAACATACAAAACGAGCTGGGCATGGTGGCGCATGCCTGTAATCCCAGCTACTCGAGAGGCTGAGGTAGGAGAATCGCTTGAACCCAGGAGGTGGAGGTTGCAGGGAGCTGAGATCACACCATTGCACTCCAGCCTGGGCAACAATAGTGAAACTCCATCAAAAGAAGGAGAGGAAGAGGAATAAGAAGAAGAAGAAGAAGAGGAGGAGGAGAAGAAGAAAGAAGAGGAAGAGGAAGAGGAAGAGGAAGAAGAAGAAGAGGAAGAAGAAGAAGAAGAAGAAGAAGAAGAGGAAGAAGAAGGAGGAGGAGGAAGAGGAAGAAGAGGAGGAGGAGGAGGAGGAAGAGGAAGAAGAAGAAGAAGAAGAAGAAGAAGAAGAAGAAGAAGAAGAAGAAGAAGAAGAAGAAGAAGAAGAGGAGGAGGAGGAGGAGGAGGAGGAGGAGGAAGAGGAAGAAGAAGAAGAAGGAGGAGGAGGAGAAGAAAACTTACAGCAGGGTGTGGTGGTTCACACCTGTAATCCTAGCACTTTGAAAGTCCAAGGTGGGCAGATCACCTGAGGTCAGCAGTTCAAGACCAGCCTGGGCAACAGAGCGAAACCCTGTCTCTGCTAAAAATACAAAAATTAGCCAGGTATGGTGGCAGGTGCCTATAATCCCAGCTTCTCGGGAGCCTAAGGCAGGAGAATCATTTGGACATAATTTACTGATTTTTTTTGAGCTTGGAATATGGGGTCATGACAAGATCATGCCACTGCACTCAATCCTGGATGACAGAGCAAGACTCTGTCTCAAAAAAAAAAAAAAAAAAAGAAAAGGAAAAAAAAAAAGTTACTCTTTGTTTCCTGGAAAGCTTAACTTCCTGACAATGAAAGCCCTAAGGAGCGAGTGGCAGAAGACAGCTGGGAGTCATTGGTGGGGCAAAGGCAGAGGTACCACTGCTGACTCTACTGGGCCTCAGCCCTCAGCCCTCATGGGGAGGGACCCTCTTTCAAACTGTTGGAGGGGTAAGGGAGGGCCAGGCAGAGCTGGGACCAAGGCGATGGTGGTGGGCGGGGGGCCTGAAGTTCTGTCATCTAATTGGGCTTCTTCACCAGTGCATCGCCCGTAAGAGCCGTATTGATTCCCGCAGCTCCCAGGGCTGCCAGATAGGGCCGGGGTGGCCAGAGCCTCCCAGCCAGTCTCCTCCTGCAGGAGAACCTTGTCAGGTGACCTCAGATATTCGCTGCTCAAATACCATCTTCTGTGTGTATGACAACATGACACGCCTACAAAGAATGCTGAGCTAGGATTTCTAGGTGCACTGTTACATGGTGATTTACTGGTCTGGAACTGCTGCCTCGCAGGAGGTCATGTGAAAACACCACCAGCAAAACCAAGCATTTGTGGAGCCACTCCCTTATGCCAGGTCCTGGGCTGGGACGTCTGACTGCATCAGCTCCACAGTGAATAACTGTGGCTTTTGCCTGCCTGGCATTCAGACCCCCTTGGTTGGTAACAGTGCCTACATCTTAGCTTCTATTGTGGAAACTACCTTTCCCCCACTGCATGCAGGCCTGGTGGGCATGGGGATGGAGGCACCTTGTTCTCCATCCATGAGGAAGGCAGCACATGGCTCAGCCTTGTCCAGTCTGACCTCTCTTCCTGGAAGTTGAGTGTCAAGCAGAGAGCCACAGAACTGAAAACAACTGGAGCTGCTTCATGCAGTCAAGAATCCACTGAAGAAGGAAGGCAGTTACCTCCCTGTTCTCGAGATCTCTTCAGCTGGCCTGGCTCTCATCCTTTTCAAAGCCTGGCTGTTGTTTTGCATTCAGTGATGTGAGCTAATTCATATCTTTCTAATAAATTTCTTCCATCCTTCTCCAAAGTTAGCCCTAGAGTATATTGCTGTTGTTTACAATCAAAAAGCCCTAGAGGTGTACTCTCTAATTCTCTTAATAACCTCACTTTCTGTCATTACCCCTGTTTTAGTACAAGCAGCTGAGCTTCAGAGAAGTTAAAAGATGTGCCCAAGGTCACACAGCTAATGAGTGCCACAGTCAGAATCTGAACCCAAGTCTGTCTGATGTGGAGTCATGACAAGAGCATGGGTTTTCTTGGGAGAGCAAAATGACTTCAAACCCCCACTTCCCGCATACAAATGCACAACGGGTGTAGCAATGCCAAAGCCACAGAGCTGTTGAGGATGGATGGAGGTGATGCATAGGAAAGCACATGACCTAGAGTATGTAATTCCAGCACTTTGGGAGGCTGAGGCGGGCAGATCACCTGAAATTGGGAGTTCAAGACCAACCTGACCAACATGGAGAAACCCCATCTCTACTAAAAATACAGAATTAGCTGGGTGTGGTGGTGCATGCCTGTAATCTCAGCTACTTGGGAGGCTGAGGCAGGAGAATTGCTTGAACCCGAAAGGCAGAGGTTGCAGTGAGCTGAGATAGTGCCATTGCACTCCAGCCTGGGTGAAAAGAATGAAATTCTATCTTTAAAAAAAAAAAAAAACAATTAAGAAAAAATATTTGAACACTTCTTTTTATCCCTAATTTATTACTTTTTTTGAACTTGGAATAGTAACACTATTACCAACAAAAGTAATTAGAGAATATAGATGTTAAATCTATTCTCTAAATGAATTATTGCTTATTTTAAAATTACATATTAATTAATTACAGGAAATTTGGAAAGTAAGAGACATATAAAAAAAGGTAAAAATGATTTGTAATCCCTCTGAGAGTTACCCATTAGTGGCATTTTTGGTATATTTCCTCTCGGTTCTTTCCCCTGCCACCACCAGTATGTGTGAGTAGTTTATGTTTCATAAAGTTGGGTTCATATAATATGATTTCCTGGCTGGTGTGGTGGCTCATGCCTGTAATTCCAGCACTTCGGGAGGCTGAGGCAGGAGTATTGCTTGAGCCCAGGAGTTCCAGACCATCCTAGGCAACACAGTGAGACCCCATCTCTACAATAAGTAAAAAATTAGATGGGTACGGTGGCACTTGCCTGTAGTCCCAGCTACTTGGGAGGCTGAGGCCAGAGGATCACTTGAGCAGGAGGCAGAGGCTGCATTGGGCCTGTATTGTGCTACTGTGCTCCAGCCTGGGTGACAGAGCGAGACCCTGTCTCAAAAAACCCAAAAAAGATTTCTCTATAATTTCTTTTTTTATTCAGTAAGATATTATAGTTTTCCCTATCTTGATTAAATGGTCTAAAATGGTTTTAATATCACTATAGTATTCCATTGTATAAATTTGTCAAAATTTATTTAACCCTTATTGTTACATTTCCATTTTTTAAAATAGTGCTGCAGCTGTTGACTTGAAAGTGTACTTTTTTCAGGTAGTTGGACAACCAAAATATCTGCTTGACATGTTCCGGCATACCCCACACCTCAGTATCGTGCAATATGCCTTTGTAACTAACCTGAACGGTACCCCCAATTCTAAAATAAAAGTTGAAAAAAAATCTAGTGTTTTAAAAGAAATTATGTATTATTTTTGGACCAAGCGTTGTGGCTCACACCTGTAATCCCAGTTCTTTCAGAGGTTGAGGTGGGAGGATCACACAGGAGGATCCACTGAGACCAGGAGTTTGAGACCACTGGGCAACACAGTGAGACCCCCATCTTTACAGTAATTAAAACAAAAAATTAGCTGGGCATGGTGGCATGCACTTGCCGTCCCAGCTACTTAGGAAGCTGAGGTGAGAGGATTGTTTGAGCCCAGGAGTTTGAGGTTACAGTGAGCTATGATGGTGCCACTGCACTCCAGCCTGGGTGAGAGAGTGAGACTCTGTCTCAAAAAATATATACTATTTTAAGTTTATAAATCACAATTGAATTACATTTATGTAGTACAATGTGATGTGTGATAAATGTATACTGTTAAAGAGAAAAGCCTTAGACTAAATTTGACAGAGTTTAGTTGAACAGAAAAAAGATTTGTGAACCAGGTGGTGCTGAGAACCAAAAGTGGTTCGGAGATCTCTGCTCCACAAGTGGGCTGGGAATGTTTATAGCCAGAAAATGTAAGTTTCATGCAGAAATAGCCTGTTGGTTACAGCTCCGCAGTTGCCTTCTTTGAACATGTTTTGGCAGCTTGCGGTCTGTGAAGGGCCGAGAGTTCCGCTGCTGTGATGGGCTGAGACTAGGCTACTTATTACAAGGGCATATTCTCAGGTTAAGTTGCAGTCTGTTTTGTTTACCTATGTGAACCCCAAATACCTGAGACAGGTCTCAGTTATTTTAGAAAGTTTATTTGCCAGGGTCGGGGATGCATGCCCATAAAAGCCTCAGGAGGTCCTGACTCATGCCCAAGGTGGTCAGAGCACAGTTTGGTTTTGTACATTTTAAGAAGACATGAGACATCAATGAACGTATGTAAGATGAACATTGGTTCAGTCTGGAAAGGCAGGACAGCGCGAAGCAAAGGTGGGACAACTTGAGGTGGGGAGGGGGCTTCCAGGTCTTAGATAAGAGACAAATGGTTGCATTCTTTTGAGTTTCCGATGAGCCTCTGCAAAGGAGGCAATCAGATACGCATTTAACTCAGTGAGCAGAGGAGAGACTTTTCAATAGAATGGGAGGTGGGTTTTCTCAAAGCAGTTCCCAGCTTGACTTTTCCCTTTAGCTTCTTGGGGCCCCAAGATTTGTTGTCATTTCACACCTATTAAGTTAGGTTACAGGGTGCTTTATGGAGGCAGCTTTATTTTATTTTAATTAATTAATTTGTTGTTGACATTGATTTATCTCTTGTTTTAAAATCAACTTTATAGGCTGGGCATGGTGGCTCACACCTGTAATCCCTGCACTTTGGGAGGTTCCACGTGCATGTGAGATTATGTGGTATTTGTCTTTCTGTGGTATTTGTATTTCACTTGGCAGTATGTCCTCTAGATTTATTCATGTCTTCCCAGTAACAGAGTTTAGTTCTTTTTTTTTTTGAGATGGACTTTCACTCTTGTTGCCCAGGCTGGAGTGCAATGGCATGATCTCTGCTCATCACAACCTCCACCTCCCAGGTTCAAGTGATTCTCCTTCTTCAGCCTCCCAAGTAGCTGGGATTACAGCCATGCGCCACCATACCAGGCTAATTGTGTGTGTGTGTATATATATATATATATATACACACACACATATATATGTATATATATACACACATACATATATATAATTTTTTTTTAATAGAGATGGGGTTTCACCATATTGGCCAGGCTGGTCTCAAACTGCCAATCTCAGGTGATCTGCCCTCCTCAGCCTCCCAAAGTGCTGGGATTACAGGCATGAGGCACCACTCCCAGCTGAGTTTTGTTCTTTTTAAGGCTGAATAGTACATCATTGTACATGTGCACCGCCTTTTCTGTACGCATTCATCTTAGGCTGATTCACTTAGGCAGATTCCACATCTTACCTACTGTAAATGGGGCCGCAGTGAACAAGGGAGTGCAGACATCCATGAACACACTGATTTCAATTCCCTTGGATATGTTCTCAGAAGTGGGATTGCTGGCTCACAGGATAGTTCTATGTTTAGTGTTTTGAGGAACGTCCACGCCATTTTCCATCGCAGCTGTACTGTATACCGGCAGTGTGCTAGGGTTCCCCTTTCTCCACATCCTGGCCAACACTTACCTTCCGTCTTTTTCATAAAACTCGTTCTGATGAGAGGGAGGTGTTAGGTCACTCTGGTTTTAATTTGCATTTTCCTAAAGATTTAGGCTGCCACCAGTCAGTTCTGGGCCCCAGAGCTTCTTCAGTACTTGCTGTCTATAGGAAGTGTCTCAAACTTTAACGTGCATATGGATCACCTGGGAATCTTGTCAAATGCAACTTCCAGGTAAGTGGGTCTGCAGTGGGGCCTGATATTTTGTCTTTTGAACAAACTCCCAGATAATATTGATGTTACTGGTCCCAGGACCTGCCTTTGAGGTAGCATTTTTTCATGAACCTGTTGGCTGTTTGCATGTCTACTTTTGAAAAATATGTTTGGTTCCTTTTTTCATTCTTATATTGGCTTATTTGTTATATTGCTGTTGAGTTGACTGAGTTCCTTATATATTTTGGATATTAGCCCCTTATCTAATATGTGGTTTGCAGATATTTTTTCTCATGATGTGGGTTGTCTCTTTACTTTGTTACTTGTTCCTTTTGCTGTGCAGAAGCTTTTTAGTTTGATGCCATTCTGTTTCTATCTTTGCTTTTATTGCTGTGCTATTGGGGACATACCCAAAAAATCATTGCCCAGATCAGTGTCATGAAGCTTCTCCTCTGTGCTTTCTTACAGTAGTTTTACAGTTTCCAGCCTAATGTTTAAGTCTTTGATCCATTTTGGGTTGATTTTTGGGCATGGTGTAAGATAAGTATCTAATTTTATTTTCTGCATATGAATAGTCACTTTTCCCAGCACTATTTATTGAATAGACTGTTCTTTCACCTTGGTGTGTTCTTTGTGCCTTTATCAAAAGTCAATAGACAGTAGGCTGGGCACGGTGGTTCACGCCTGTAATCCCGCACTTTGGGAGGCCAAGGCAGGTGGATCACCTGAGGTCAGGAGTTCGAGACCAGCCTGGACAACATGGTGAAACCCTATCTCTAATAAAAATACAAATATTAGCCGGGTGTGGTGGCAGGCACCTGTAATCTCAGCTACTCAGCAGGCTGAGGCAGGAGAATCACATGAACCCAGGAGGCAGAGGTTGTAGTGAGCCGAGATCACTCTACTGCACTCCAGCCTGGGCAACATTCCTCCTGTTTCTGGAATATGTATTCTTGAGGGTATTCCCGTCTGTGGGTAGTTGCCAGTTAGATTTCTGTGGTGGGGAAGTGGAGCTAGAGTATTCTTTTCCTTTTTCTTTTTTGAGACAGCATCTCACTGTGTCACCCAGACTGTAGTGCAGTGGCATTAACATGGCTTCGCTGCAGCCTTGATCTCTTGAGCTCAAGTGATCCTCCCACCTCAGTCTCCTGAGGAGCTAGGGCTACAGGCATGCATCATCATGCTTGGCTAATTTTTAATTTTTTTGTAGAGATGGGGTCTTGCTATGTTGCCTAGGTTGGTCTCGAACACCTGGACACAAACAGTCCTCCTGCCTTGGCCTCCCAAAGTGCTGGGATTACAGGTGTGAGCAACTGCACCTAGCCTGTTTCTTTTGTTTAGTATTTTTATTTGCTTTGTTTCATAAGCTGGTATTTTGACTACAATTTTAATATTTTTAGCAATTTTTTGGATATGCAGAAATTTAATTCTTACTAATCAAATATGTTTTTGTATTTTGTGTGGTTTTTAGATTTCCTTTTTTAGGAGAGTTTCCAACTATAAACTGCCAAATAGAAATCCTCACACACAGGCTCTGAAGAGGCAACTAATTGAAATAGAAAAAAATTGATTAATTAAAGCACCTATGGGATTTTTCACCAGCCAAATTAGCATTTTTATTTAAAAAAATCTTTTAGTGTTATTTAGCCTACACAGGAAGACGCTTACTTATGTAGTTGATAAGAGTGTGAATTGATCAATTTTTGGAAAGTAATCTGCCAGTATAATTAAAATATGTCATAGGTCAGTTATACCACTTTGAGAATCCTACACTACAGAAAAGAAGAAATATAAAACAAAAACATCAGTGAGATCCATGTATACTGATGATTATTGAAAAGTCATTAGTGGTGGGAATTTTTAAAAACAACCTTAATATCCATATAATAGGGAATAGTTAAAGAAATCAGAACTTATCTATAATGAGCATTACTACACAGAAATTCAAATGATACATTTGATCTATGTTAGTTGGAATTAGTGATGTCCACGTACTGTAATGGGAGAAAGTAAATTACTAAATAATGTAAGATTTGAGCACATTCTTTAAACAAAACAAATCAATAAAGCCCTAAAAGGACGTACTATTGAAAGCAAGTCACAAAATCCAGAAAAGGTAGGGAAAATAATCAACAATTTCATTATCTAAAAATGAAAGTTTCTTTTAACAAAGATAATATAACAAAATAATAAACAAAATATAATATAAACAAAATAAATGTTATGACACAGATCTTAAGAAACAAACTTGCTAATTATATGGAATAAATGTGCAGAATATATAAAGAATATCATTAAATGAATTAGAAAACTAGTAAAACATATCATTATGAAATTCTCAGCGAGAAATACAAATGGCCAGTAAACATATGCAAAAAATGCACAATCTCACTAACAAGTAGAGAAATCCAAATTAAAAGTGGAAATATTTCTTAATCATAAAATTGGCCAAGATTAGCATTGGCCATTTCCTCTGTAATTAAGGGTGTGTGGAAATAGGAACTCTCATGTACTGATGATGGGAATATAAGATCATTAAATTTGTTTGAAACACGGATTTTTAATTTTTTATCAAAATATGGCCGGGTCCAGTATCTCACACCTGTAATCCCAGCACTTTGGGAGGCCAATGCAGGGAGATCACAAGGTCAGGAGATCAAGGCCATCCTGGCTAACATGGTGAAACCCTGTGTTATTTGTAAAAATACAAAAATAAAATTAGCCGGGCGTGGTGGCAGGCACCTGTAGTCCCAGCTACTTGGGAGGCTAAGGTAGGAGAATGGTGTGAACGTGGGAAGCTGAGCTTGCAGTGAGCCAAGATCACGCCACTGCACTCCAGCCTGGGCAACAGAGCGAGACTCTGTCTCAAAAAATAATAATAATAACTAAAGATTTATACTTTGCCTCAGTATTTTATTTTTAGAAATCAACCATGAAAGAAAAATCCCACTTAATTAAGGTACCAAAAAGATGAATATACAGGTATGCCCAGGATAGTGTAGGTCATGGTAATAAATAACTGAATCCAACATAAGAATTCCACAGTGAAAAAGCGACCAAATTATGGTAAAATACCCTGTTGAATAATAATGCAACTATAAATAAGAATGAGAGAGACCTATATGTACTGATAAGCAATGATCACCAAATTCTACTTTATATGGAAAAGCCAGTCAGGGAACAACACACAAAGCAGGATTATGTTATGTAAAAACATGGGCATGTCTATGTGTGTAAGTGGATGTGGATGACTGAGTGGGCGGGGCGCTGGTGGTGATACATTTCATTCTGCAGATCTGAGTAGTATTTGAATTTTTATAACAATAGCGTATGTGTTTCTTATGTGATTTACCAGAAAGAATTTAATTTCTCGAGTTGTAAAAAGGTGTATTTTAAACCTGTATAAAGGTACCTGGAGATTGTCATTCAGAATAACAAAATGAAATAGCAATATAAAGACACAAATAGAAATTATTATAGTACAATATTAAATACTACAATATTCAAGACGATATTAAAATTATATATATCTACATCTATATGCATGTAAGGATGTCAATAAATGATACTGTCTAAAATTCAATTGCGGTGATTTTTGCAGACCTCTGGGAATATATTAGAAACCATTGAACTCTGCGTAACCTGTGTGGGGGTGAAATTTATGGCATTTGAATTATATCTCAAAGTTCTGTGAAAAAATGAATGGCTTGCTATTCTAGTGCTAAGGGATGGTTTTATTTAAAGCATAGTTTCCAGTAGATTCCCTTAAAAACATTACAGCAAGGATTTCCAGATCACACCCACTCCCACCTTTTTAGAATTTTTGACTATTTTCCAAGTTTCGAATTCAATGAGGTGCAGGTGGAAGAAAGCATTTACAAAGTCAGTGGGTTACAGGAGAGCTGGTGTGGATTAAGGCAGAGTGGGGAGAGAGGCTCCTTTCAAAGGGAAGCCTCTGGAACCGGCAGAAAGCAAGTGTAAGGTGGGGCAATCTTCTGGAGCGCTACCAGAGAAAGGCTTTAGACCCGCCAGTCCTGCTCACAAGCACAGACAGGGGCATCTCAGTGTTTCCTTAAATCCAGGAGCATCTCAGTGTTTTCTTAAATCCACTCTTTCTATATTGACACAAGGACATAATTAAAAGGGGGGTAATTCTGATTTAGTTTATTTCATTAAATTATCAACAAACAACTTTTGAAACGAAAACTATAGAAGTGGAACTCAATAAAATTACTAGGTTTAATAATCTGTATCTGTGACTCAGATACAGATCAGGCAAACCAGCTGTGGATGAACTCCCCAGCCATGGGTGATGCCCCCAGACACGGATGATGCCCCCAGACATGGATGAAGCCCCAGACGTAGATTAAGTCCCAGCCATGCATGATGACCCAGTTGTGGATGAAGTCCCAGCCGTGGAGGAGGCCCCCAACTGTAAACGATGCCTCAGTTGTGGATGCAGCCCCTAGCTGTGGATGAGGCTGCTGGCTCTGAATGAAGTCCCCAGTCACGGATGAAGTCCCCAGCTATGGATGAAGTCCCAGCTGTGGATGCAGCCCCTAGCTGTGGATGAGGCTGCTGGCTCTGAATGAAGTCCCCAGTCACGGATGAAGTCCCCAGTCATGGATGATCTTAATACCAAACAAAAAAATATTAAGTATAAAAAGAAAAACTTTCTGCCAATCTTATTCAAGAGCACTGGCATAAACTTCCCAGAGGAGGAGAAGGCAATGACCACGCTTCCAATAGGAAGAATCAATACAAACGAAACAGTGTGCAGTCGGAAACAGCAAATCCTGACGTGCTCAACCTTATAGCCAGTATTTAAAAATATCTGGAACACACAGGGCCATGGGAGTGGCTGTTGGAGAAATTTTCATGAAGGAACAAAGATTACAACTAAGTTTTAAAATGCTAGTTGTGTTTGTTTGTTTTGTCTTGGAGAGGAGGTAAAAGTGGGAGTGAAAATAGGGAGTTTGGTGTTAAGGTGGCAAAAGCAAAGGAACCCCGCATGGATGGGCTGAAGGATGTGATGGGAGAACAGTGGGAAGTACATTTGGGGAAGCAATTGGAACTAGCAGCTAAGCTTAATCACAATCTATCAAAAGGGATTTGTTGAAGAATTAATGTGTGACTAGGAACAGGGAGGTTATGGGATTGTCAGCTCGACAGTGAACACTCAGTTCCACTAACAAATGATGCCCGTGTGGACAGAGAGAAGGAGGGGCAGGCAGATGAATGTGAGGGTTTTATGTGAAACAGGTCCACTTGGTTGTTGAGAAGATAATGTTTTAAAGTTCTGTTTTGCAATACTTCAAATAGCTGTTCATTAGCTAAATTGAGCCACATGTAAAATCACTAAGGCAGACACCCAGAGTTCCCACATGAAAATCAAATGTAAACCAGCTGTGACCTACTTCAACGTGATCATCGGAAGTCAGAAGTTGAGCTCGTTTTTGATGTTTAAAACCTGCATAATATTCACTGTATTATTATTCAGTGTATTACTATTTCCTTCGTGATAGAAATTTGGTTTGTCCCAACTTTCTATTCTATCAAAACACTGCTACATAGAAAATCTCCATGCACATATTTCTAATAGTGGAAATCATTTACATGAAAGACTCTAGACATGGGATGAAATTCTCAGGTTACTGGAATTTTAAAATAGATGGGTTCTCCCAAATTGCCCTCTTTCAAATTCTATGAATTCGTAAGCTTCCAAGTGTTATGGGTTGCCCATTTTGAGAAATCTGTGCTAAAAGGACCCCAACAATGCTGATGACAATGGTAGGCCGGGAAGACAACAGAATGATTTGGATCTTAGACAAATCACTGTCAGTGTCTCCACTGGTCCAGCTCTTGCATTAATTCCTGTGGTATATTTTTCCTTTTACCAAATAAAATAGCTCCTTGACATCACATTGTGACAGTCCCCATGGTTTGCTGCAGTTACTGCGGGACTGAACAAAGGAGGACGAATGAAGAAATGAAAACCAAGGAAAAAAGAAACTGTTTAAAGAAGGGGCCAGGGAAGAAGAAGAGGGCTCCCAGCTTCCAGTGGGCAAGGGCGGCTGCCCTAAGCTTCTACAGCCCTTTGTATTTATTGAGTAGAAAGAGCGGAGAGCAGGAGGTAACAATTGGTCAGCTTCTCAATTGATCACAAGTTCACATTATTGCTAACAAGCTTCAGATGTGCCTAATCTCAAGAAATGCTGCACCTAGGGTGTGACTGCCCTCAGCATTCCCTCTGGGTAGCAGGCGCAGTTTGTCATTTTGCCAACATTCTGCATTCATGAGAACAGTTTGCTGTTTACTCATATAGCTTCCAGTGGCACAATGAGTTGATCACAACCCTCACTCTTTCAGCCTGCAACATCACATCAATCCATGCTATGCTTAATGAGTACTGGTTAGTAAAATGCCTATGACTAGTAATCTTCATCTATGCAATTAAATATTAATTCATAAAACACTTCAAATGTAAGTAATTTATTAGTGAATGAAAAGTACATAATACATCAATTAGAAAAAATAACTCTATTAAAAAGACATTATTTGTGTGATAAAAGAGATTGCCATTTTTATATTTTTCTACAAGGTTAAAGAAAACTAAGTCAGCTTATGCAAGTGAATTTTAAAAGCCTTTAGGCCAGGCATGGTGGCTCATGCCTGGCCAAGTACTTTGGGAGTAATCCCAGTACTTTGGGAGGCCAAGGCAAGTAGATCACCTGAGGTCAGGAGTTGAGACCAGCCTGACCAACATGGTGAAGCCTCATTTCTACTAAAAATACAAAAAATTAGCCAGGCATAGTGGCAAGCACCTATAATCCCAGCTACATGGGAGGTTGAGGCAGGAGAATCACTTGAACCCAGGAGGCAGAGGTTGCAGTGAGCCACGATCATGCCGCTGCACTCCAGCTTGGTCAACAAGAGCAAAACTCCATCTCAAAAATAAACAAATAAATGAATAAGTAAATAAATAAATAAATAAAATAAGAACCTTTACCCCAGAATGCTGAGTAAATTGGCCAAAAATGCTAACCTATGCATGTCAATACTACAGAATTCACGTTGGTAGAAATAACCAGATGCAATCCTTCTGGTATTTCTCCTTCCCAACCCACAGGAGCCAGTGTTTTTTTTCTGTGAATAACAAAAACAGCAGAATTTACTTGCCTGTCCATAAGAGGTTACCACTTCTGCGTGTTGCCCTGAAACAGGTGGTGGCTGGGTGAGAAGGGGGACAGCACTAGGGCAGGAGATGGGGGCTCCAGTATCGTGGGTGAGCTTCCTAAACCTCTGCAACTTTCAGCCCCTAAATGGGATGAGCCGTGGGAAGTTTTAGTACAATGCCCAGAACAAAGTAAAGATTTGACACATGGTGCCTCTCTCCGCATTGTTCTGTCATCAGTCACTGCGTCCTGTACCTCCCAGCCCACTGGGGTCTGGCTGTTTCCATCACATGGAGAATGACCCAGAGACTGGCCTCCAGCCACCCTCCTGGCCTTGCTGCTTCTCACTCTGCCACTGGCTTCTCACACACCAGCCCGGGTGTCCTTAGACATACCACACACTTGACTGTGGGAGTCATGCAGCCCTCACTGCTCCTTCCCCAGGCAGCCATGGGGCTTTCCTCCTCAAGAGGGTTCTGTGAGCATCTGGATGAAGGATCTCTCATCCCTCATCTCCCCTTAATTTTTGTCACAGTTCTCCTTCCTTCCACTCAGTGCAGCACCCACTGATTGATCCTCCATCTTCCCCAAAAGATAAGAACAGCATGAGCAGTAGAGAGTAGATATCCAATGACAGAAAAAATAGTCAACAATTTCTCATTTCCATTTATCATCAATTAAGAAAATATATCCTGAAGGTCATGTACCTCCTATGGGACTGCTGCATCCTCAGCCTCCTGAATTTCAGCCCAGCACCCTCCTCCCCAGCACAGGAACAGGTCAGCCCTTACCAGCATCCCTCTCTTATTGCCTTTGTGCAGAGCCAGGACCAGGGCCAGGTGAGGCCTTGGGATTGTCCCTCCCCAGCAATCTGCGAAACAATCCTTTACATGACCAACAAAGCACAGCCTTATAAATTGGTGGTCAGGCTAGCAAGACGAACAAAGAAGAAAATAGAGAAGAATCAAATAGATGCAATAAAAAATGATAAAGGGGATATCACCACCGACCCCACAGAAATACAGACTACCATCAGAGAATACTATAAACACCTCTATGCAAATAAACTAGAAAACCCAGAAGAAATGGATAAATTCCTGGACACTTACACTCTCCCAAGACTAAACCAGGAAGAAGTTGAATCCCTGAATAGACCAATAGCAGGCTCTGAAATTGAGGCAATAATTAATAGTCTACGAACAAAAAAAAGTCCAGGACCAGATGGATTCACAGCCGAATTCTACCAGAGGTACAAAGAGGAGCTGGTACCATTCCTTCTGAAAGTATTCCAATTAATAGAAAAAGAGGGAATCCTCCCTAACTCATTTTATGAGACCAACATCATCCTGATACCAAAACCTGGCAGAGACACAACAAAAAAAGAGAATTTTAGACCAATATCCCTGATGAACATCGATGCAAAAATCCTCAATAAAATACTGGCAAACCGAATCCAGCAGCACATCAAAAAGCTTATCCATGATGATGAATGGCGTAAACCCAGGAGGTGGAGCTTGCAGTGAGCTGAGATCCGGCCACTGCACTGCAGCTTGGGCGACAGAGCGAGACTCCGTCTCCAAAAAAAAAAAAAAAAAAAAAAAAAAAAAAAAAAAAAAAAACTGGCAAACCGAATCCAGCAGCACATCAAAAACTTACCCACTATGATCAAGTGGGCTTCATCCCTGGGATGCAAGGCTGGTTCAACATATATAAATCAATAAACATATTCCAGCATATAAACAGAATCAAAGACAAAAACCACATGATTATCTCAATAGATACAGAAAAGGCCTTTGACAAAATTCAACAGCCTTTCATGCTAAAAACTCTCAATAAATTTGGTATTGATGGAACGTATCTCAAAATAAGAGCTATTTATGACAAACCCACAGCCAATATCATACTGAATGGGCAAAAACTGGAAGCATTCCCTTTGAAAACTGGCACAAGACAGGGATGCCCTCTCTCACCACTCCTATTCAACATAGTGTTGGAAATTCTGGCCAGGGCAATCAGGTAAGAGAAAGAAATAAAGGGCATTCAATTAGGAAAATAAGAAGTCAAATTGTCCCTGTTTCCATATGACATGATTGTATATTTAGAAAACCCCATTGTCTCAGCCCAAAATCTCCTTAAGCTGATAAGCAACTTCAGCTAAGTCTCAGGATACAAAATCAATGTGCAAAAATCACAAGCATTCTTATACACCAGTAACAGACAAACAGAGAGCCAAATCATGAATTAACTCCCATTCACAATTGCTTCAAAGAGAATAAAATACCTAGGAATCCAACTCACAAGGGATGTGAAGGACCTCTTCAAGGAGAACTACAAACCACTGCTCAATGAAATAAAAGATGACACAAACAAATGGAAGAACATTCCATGCTCATGGATAGTAAGAATCAATATCGTGAAAATGGCCATACTGCCCAAGGTAATTTATAGATTCAATGCCATCCCCATTAAGCTACCAATGACTTTCTTCACAGAATTGGAAAAAAACTACTTTAAAGTTAATATGGAACCAAAAAGGAGACATTGCCAAGACAATCCTAAGTCAAAAGAACAAAGCTGGAGGCATCACGCTACCTGACTTCAAACTATACTATAAGGCTACAGTAACCAAAACAGCATGGTACGGGTAATAAAACAGAGATATAGACCAATGGAACAGAACAGAGCCCTCAGAAATAATACCTCACATCTACAACCATCTGATCTTTGACAAACTTGACAAAAACAAGAAATGGGGAAAGGATTCCCTATTTAATAAATGGTGCTGGGAAAACTGGCTAGCCATAAGTAGGAAGCTGAAACTTGATCCCTTCCTTACTCCTTACACAAAAATTAATTCAAGATGGATTAGAGACTTAAATGTTAGACCTAAAACCATAAAAACCCTAGAAGAAAACCTAGGCAATACCATTCAGGACATAGGCATGGGCAAGGACTTCATGTCTAAAACACCAAAAGCAATGGCAACAAAAGCCAAAATTGACAAATGGGATCTAATTAAACTAAAGTGCTTCTGCACAGCAAAAGAAACTACCGTCAGAGTGAATAGGCAACCTACAGAATGGGAGAAAATTTTTGCAATCTACTCATCTGACAAAGGGCTAATTTCAAGAACCTACAAAGAACTCAAACAAATTTACAAGAAAAAAACAAACAACCCCATCAAAAAGTGGGCAAAGGATATGAACAGACACTTCTCAAAAGAAGACATTTATGCAGACAACAGACACATGAAAAAATGCTCATCATCACTGGCCATCAGAGAAATGCAAATCAAAACCACAATGAGATACCATCTCACACCAGTTAGAATGGCAATCATTAAAAAGTCAAGAAATAACAGGTGTTGGAGAGGATGTGGAGAAATAGGAATACTTTTACACTATTGGTGGAACTGTAAACTAGTTCAACCATTGTGGAAAACTGTGGCAATTCCTCAAGGATCTAGAACTAGAAATACCAGTTGACCCAGTCATCCCATTACTGGGTATATATCCAAAGGATTATACATCATGCTGCTATAAAGACACATGCACACGTATGTTTATTGCGGCACTATTCACAATAGCAAAGACTTGGAATCAACCCAAATGTCCATCAATGACAGACTGGATTAAGAAAATGTGGCACATATACACCATGGAATCCTATGCAGCCATTAAAAAAAGGATGAGTTCGTGCCCTTTGTAGGGACATGGATGCAGCTGGAAACCATCATTCTCAGCAAAGTATCGCAAGAACAGAAAACCAAATATCGCATGTTCTCACTCATAGGTGGGAATTGAACAATGAGATCACTTGGACACAGGAAGAGGAACATCACACACCGGGGCCTATTGTGGGGTGGGGGGAGGGAGGAGGGATAGCATTAGGAGATATACCTAATGTAAATGATGAGTTAATGGGTGCAGCACACCAACATGGCACATGTATACATATGTAACAAACCTGCACGTTGTGCACATGTACCCTAGATCATAAAGTATAATAATAAAAAAAAAATTGGTGGTCACTCCCTCCCAACACCTCCATCACTGTAAAGCTGGCAGCACCCCTCCAGGGTTGGCCTTCCCAGGCACTACACCTCTAGGTGATGGAGCATATCCTTACCCTGAGGTCTGGGTGCCCAGTCTATCCTGTCCAATGAGCAAGCTGTGGAGAAGGGGGGATTCCAGGTTAAGGGGAGACTAGTGGGGCTCCTTCTTTTATGTTGCCCTGTTGTGAAGACTGTTAAAGAAACACAAAGTGCTAAGCAGTGAAGATAGAACATGTTTTCATTATTTAAACCAATACATTCCACAGAAGGAATAATAAGAAATGCTACATCCAAGCTAACTGGATCCATCAGCATATCAAAAAGATAATCCACCATGATCAAGTGGGTTTCATACCAGGGATACAAGGATGGTTTAACATATGCAAGTCAATAAATGTGATATATCACATAAATAAAATTAAAAACAAAAATCATATGATAATCTGAATAGATGCAGAAAAAGCATTGACAAAATCCAGCATTCCTTTATGATTAAAACCCTTCAGCAAAATCAGCATAGAAGGGACATACCTTAAGGTAATAAAAGCCAAATGATATAATAAAAGCCATCTATGGCAAAGCCACAGCCAACATTATCCTGAATGGCGAAAAGTTGAAAGCATCCCCCCTGAGGACTGGAACAAGACAAAGATGCCACGTTCACCACTTCTACTCAACACAGTGCTGTTCACTACAGTATTGGTTATAAGAGCAAGACTGGAAAGGGAACAAATGGATACCCAGAGGGGGGTGCTTAAGTAATTTTGGGAATAGTCATAGGGTGCAGTACTTTATAGCTCTGAAACAATACAATGGATTTACATTTGAAAAGTAGAATGATAACTAAGGTGCATTGCCCAGTAATATAGGCAGAGGGGCAGAGGACTTTGTATAAGCACAATCACGCATCAGCATGCATGCCAGGTGCATGTTTCTATTTGCACATAGATTGTAGGGATGACATGCAAACAAAAATGTTGACTTGGCATTTGGAAGCTCAGAGTGGAAGGGAAACTTTCTTGCTAACCTTTTATGATATTTAGTTATTTGTAACCTTGAATATGTAATATATTTAGAAATCTTGGTTAATAAGAAAAGCCTCTGTTCCTGGCCTCCTGCTGGCACATGTCAGGTGGACATGGGGTGGTCATGCTAATGTGTGCAAACAGAGAAAAATCCAAGAATGGGACTCTGCTTTTTTCATCATGCAAATAATTATTAATAGAAAGAGTATGAGGGTTATTGCTCATCGATATACCATGCGTATTCTATTAGATAATAATAAATTTCTGACATTTGAACTATATTTACACATGGACATTGAAATATATGGATGAAATATCGTGGCTTCTACAGGCAATGGTTTTACTGGCATTTTACAAACTGATCATCGTTCCTCATGGCATGGGTCCGTATAATATTAAGTAGCTTGTTATGCTTGGGAAAGGCAGTGATGACCACCAGAATGACTTCAACTACTAAAGTACAGTGGAGATTTCAATAATGTTTTGTTTGATATTCAAATATGTCATTGTGCTCCCAGGTTTTTTCTCACCCTAACAGCTCTTACCCATATCATGTGGGTCCCATTAATACAGACACCTCCAAATGCACCACTTTTCCATTATATGCAGTCAATTGCTGGTTACCTTGGGCCTACAACGGGGGGAGGGCAGGGGCTGCTTGCCATCTCCTGATCTACAATAAGAGTCAATGAGCAGTTAAGTGGATACTGAAAACCATTTATCCTGCTGGAGTGAGAAAAATATGGTTTCTTTCAATAGGGTAGTAAAATGCACCTTTTCCAATCTAATTATATGACTCAAGGCCCATCTCAATTCTAGATGCGGATTCTCCAAAGGTGTGTAATTCCTGATTCTCACCAACGTGTGTAATGTCACCCATGGCCCAGCGCAGAGGAACACAGGAGCTGCCATCAGACTGCCAGGGTCCGATCCCGCCTCCTCACTCACCCCGGGAGATCCTTTTAAGCCAGGAGTCAACAGTGAGGATGGAAACATGACTGCTTTTTAAAGTCCTAAAAGTTCAGAGGACGACCATCAATTTCTCCTGCACCCCTGGGCACACACCAGGAGAACCTTGTCTCCAGGCTCAAGTAAGTGCCTGTGAGGGAATTGTGTCCTCAGATTCTGTTCGCCACAGGTGACACTTGATGCAACCCCAAACCTCTTCTGCACAATCCCAAGCAGTGCTGACTAGTCCAACCCAAAGGCTGTGATGTTTGGCAGAGGCAGAAGAGAAAAGGCCAGGTGTTTTGGGAAAGATCACCTTTAAATCACACAGCACCGTCACAGCCCAGAGAGACAGGTCTTACATTATGGCAAGAAACTTGGAAAAGACCAAATCCAATTTGACACATATTTCCTTTTTCTTTTCTTTTCTTTTTTTTTTTTTTTTTTTTTTTTGAGACGGAGTCTAACTCTGTCGCCCAGGCTGGAGTGCAGTGGCTGGATCTCAGCTCACTCCCGGGTTTACGCCATTCTCCTGCCTCAGCCTCCCGAGTAGCTGGGACTACAGGCGCCCGCCACCTCGCCCGGCTAGGTTTTTGTATTTTTTTTTTTTTTAGTAGAGACGGGGTTTCACCGTGTTAGCCAGGATGGTCTTGATCTCCTGACCTCGTGATCCGCCCGTCTCGGCCTCCCAAAGTGCTGGGATTACAGGCTTGAGCCACCGCGCCCGGCCTCCTTTTTCTTTTTGATTTCATGCCCCCTCCCTCAACCTCCCAAGCAGATGGATACCCCAAAGGCCCCTGGGAACTCTCTCCCATTGAATCTTACATGGAAAGTAGTTACCTACCTACAAATCCTCATCATCGGATATGCTCTCCAAAAACAGATCTTAAAAACACAAACATCAGGATAAGTCATTAGAGAGAGGCCCACCTACTCCTCCTACCCCAGCTGAAGCCCCGGTGCTTCGCACAGGATCCCCTGGTGTTTCCTCTGGGCTCACAGGTATCCCTACAGCCTCTCTGAACATTGTTTTATACTTGCAAAATCATTTGCTCTCATCAGACCCCAAATCCTCCTTCCCAAAAGGAGCCCAGAATCAGGTTTCTGTACCCTAGAGACAGCATTTTTCCCTCAGGAAGTGAGTTATTTCAGGGTACATACCATTCTCCAGTACAAATGGATCCTGCAATTATAGAAAAGAAAACATTAGGAAGGTGAAATGATGCCATGCATGTCACACAGATCTGATATTCTCTCAACAACTGGAGAAAATAAGGGGTATAGTGATTGAGTCAAAGGTCGAAGTCCCCCAAAACTAACATGGAGGACACCTATGGAAAAGACAAGACCTTTTCCCACAGAATTTACCTTTAAAGTATATTTAGATTGGCAGTTTTACAACCTTAATCCACGGGGGAAAACTGCTGTGGAGGGAAACACCTCTGCATTGCAGTGGATCGTGGATGCTGCCATCTACCATGCCCCAGTGTGCCCGGCATGGGTTGGTGAGAGGCTGCCAATCAATAGCACCACACCAAGGGAATTGCAGATGTCATAAATAATGCACATTGGCAGATGTTCATGTCTACATCTGACTCAAAAGAAGCCAGGAAAGTCACATTTCTGTTCAAGACAAAGAAAAGTATCTTACAGTGGCAGCATCTTTTTTAGAGATGTATTGTACAGCATCCTCATTAGCGATGTCGTATACAGAGTCCTTATTAGCGATGTCCTATACAGCGTTCTCATTAGAGATGTCTTCTACAGCACACTCATTAGAGATGTCTTGTACAGTGTCCTCATTAGCGATGTCGTATACAGTGTCCTCATTAGCAATGTCTTCTACAGCATCATTAGTGATGTCACATACAGCGTCCTCATTAGCGATGTCATATACAGTGTCCTCATTAGCAATGTCTTCTACAGCATCATTAGTGATGTCACATACAGCGTCCTCATTAGCGATGTCATATACAGTGTCCTCATTAGCAATGTCTTCTACAGCATCATTAGTGATGTCACATACAGCGTCCTCATTAGCGATGTCGTATACAGCGTCCTCATTAGAGATGTCTTCTACGGCATCCTCATTAGAGATGTCTTGTACAGTGTCCTCATTACAGATGTCATATTCAGCATCCTCAATAGAGATGTCTTGCACAGCATCCCCACAGGGAGCTAGGAGAACACAGAGTAAAGGTCGGTGCCCTGGTGGTGCAGACTGAATCACCCAGGGAGCTTGCTTGGTGTAGTGCATGGAGGTGGCGGATCACAGCATGGGCCAAGCTGATGCTGGGCCATCCTCCTGGGTGATCCTGCACTAGTGAAGCTAAAGGACATGGCTCAGAACACTTTCTGCAGTGGGAATCAGTTTCCAGGTTCAGATATGCATTATCCAGAGAAGTGGGGAAATATAAAAAAAAAAAATAGAAATTGACAAATTCATGAAAAGCCTTCCATGAATGCAAGTGTGATTTTTTGGTTAACCACTTTACATTCAGTATGCATTCACATGTACAAAATATTTTTACAAGAAATCAGAAATTTTAATTTTTGTCAGTTATATTAAATCTAACTTAGCTGTTAACATAAAGATTCTATCTCATTTACTCTGTGGTCTCCAGAAAATCTAGCACATAGTTAAGTAGACCAAAATATTTATTAAATGAAAACACAGAGCAGGGGTGGGGGGCTGCTAGGCAGACCGGGTTGCACCTGATTACCTGGATGATAACAAACTGCACAAAACCTTGGTCAGATTAATATTGAAACTGCCTTTTGCTTGGGCTCTTTTGCCTTGAGGAAGAAGGATGACCGAGAAGATGAACAGGAAAGAAATGAGAAACAGAGGCCTTTGCTTAGTAGCTAAAGGCCACCTTCTGTAACACGAAATAGTCTACAAGTGGCTTTGAACTCTGCTGTGATTTAGTGACAGAGTTCCCTCATGTCTTCTACCCAGGTTGAAGTCCAGCGACATTGTGACTGTCTTCTTTGCTACTTGCAAGACATGCTGCTTCTGCATTCGCCTGTTGTGTGAGATTTACACTTGTTTTAAAGCAGCATTTTGTTTCAGTTGGGCTGGTGGCCATACACTACACTAGCCAGTCAACAGTGAAATGGCTCCTCATGGAGGAGGCTTGGCTTGAGGCTGAGGGTCTTTTACCCACAAGCACAAGAGAGTTGCCACGAGGGGACAGAAGCCAGGCTAATAACCAAGTGCTGCACAGAGTTCCTATCTGTCCCTCCTCACCATTGTCAGCTGGCAGGATTTGAGCATTTTAGGGCCTGGGAAGATAGTGTTACTAAATCTACTAAAATACATCACCCTTCCTTATAGGCTTTGTTCAGTTGCTGAGCAAATTAACTTCACAACTGAAGTGGGCCGCACTGGCCTGCGTGGTCCCCCACTCCTCTCAGAATTTGGGAGCTTGGGGCCTACTGGAGGGTGGGAAGTAGGAGGAGGGAGGGGATCAGGAAAAATAACTGATATTAGACTCGATATATGGGTGATGAAATAATCTGTACAATAAACTCTCATGACACACATTTACATATGTAGCAAACCTGCACATCCTGCACATGTACCCCGACCTTAAAATAAAAGCTAAAAAAATTTAAAACAGGATCTGTGAGCTGAGCCAAACCCTCGGGGATCTTTGTGCTTTTGACACACTGATGACTATGCTGGCCCGTGGGGAGCTGTGCCTAGAACCGTCCTGGGTTGTGTGACCACAGAGGCCACTTTATGATGATGGGCAGTATCTGGGACCTCTTAGGCTCGGTGCTTTAGGGCTTATACATGAATGCTGGACTCCCTGAGTGGTGGCGAACACCCCATGACTAAGTGCATGTCAGCGTCAGCACAGGCCCACACTCCTGGGTTCGTGTTTTCACTTTTTCATTCAGGAACTCGGGAGCTGGGGCCACCCCCTTGGCCCTTCAGGTTCTCCACCTGAGCAGTGGGGATAATAAGCCAGACCCAAGGATGGCTCTGGTGAGGGTGGAGGAGCCACTGTACAGAGAGAGTGGGCGGGGCTTGGATTTTATTTTTAGAAGTGGACACCTGCGATTGGGCTGTATAAATGGGAAATCTCTCCTGAGAAAACACACAGCCTCATCTGTACAGAAACACACACACTCACACCACATGATGCAGCCTCACACGAGACACCACGAATCCTCAAGCACCCAAGTCAGCACCACCCAAAAGGGAGCACAGCTGCTTCCTCAAAAATTGGCCATAATATTTCCCTGGGGAATTCAGGTTTTTAAAAACACTTCCACTATGCTTATTCCTATCACAATCCCAGGATCAGGGTGGCTCTTCACATTGAAACCTGCAAGGATGCCACACTTTTCTTGCCATCCAGATTGTTTTCTCAGCAAATAATTCCAGAATACTTACTAGAGTCACACCCCAGAGGGGCCGCCTGCACCACCTGCAATACAGAAACAAAGCTTTATGAGGGGTACGTCGTGTTGTGGATTGTTTGCACAAGGCTGTTTCTCTCAATGAATATTGAAAACTTGATCAGAAAGTGTAGTCAACTTCAAGTCCCCCCAAACAAGGGTAGGATACACACTGGAAAAGACATCAGCTTCTGGATGGTGGATCTCTCAGATCCACATAGGTTGACAAGTGCAAAATACTGAATCCAAGGAGAAGACTTTTCTTCCAAAGACAAGAACCCCAAGGATACAGTCTACAACCTGCAGCCGTCATAGGTATATGCCATTTTGGATTACATATCAGTTGCTAAGAGTCACTTCTTCCACCACCTCAGAAAACTGCATTTAATACCTGTAATGTACATTGTCATTTTTTCACATGTAAAGTCAGTTGAAAAAGAAAGATGCCAAGAAAGGAACATTTCTATTTCAGAGAAAGCAAGGCAACCTTACCCTTGTGTTGACCGGCCACTCTCCATCTCCTCCCTCCTTGTGAACTGGGGACTCCTCAGAGGCTAGGAGGACACAGAGCAATGGTTAGTCATAGATGCTTTTGTTCATGAGTTATTCCGGGAGCTCTGCTTAATGTGGACAACAGGACAGTGTGTGTGGATGTATTTCATTAAAAGCACAGCTTGAGCTCCTGCTAAAAATCTTCCCTTGTGGAAAGACAGGCAAGAATGAGGAGCCGAGGAGCAAGAAATGGAGTCCCTGGCATTTTGCTGATGGCAACTTAAGGCAACGGGAATGAGTCACTCTATAGGTGGTACTGAAGCACGTGCTATAGTTTGATGAGAGTCCCACTGCTTACACTGTGAGGTTTGAAACCCAGCTAAATGGTTTTCTAAACCCCTTAAAACAATATTAGCTTGTAGGATTTATGTCCCAAGACCATTTTTGTGGAATCCTCTGAGGATCCACAGTGGCTGTCACTGCAGTTATTATGTGTTTTAGCATTTTGCATTTGAATAAAAGCAAAGCTTAATAGACAGACTGGATTCAATTCTAGGCAAAACAGTCTACTGTATTTATTCACTAATCCTTTGTTATAACTGCCAACGGGAGAATTACAAACACTGAAATTATATCCTTTAAAATTAGTTAAAGCATAATTATTAATCATACAATATTTTTTCATCCAGACCTCCTTTTCTTTGTCATGCATGCATATTAATTGAGTATGGAGACTATGCTTGTTCAGGCCAGCCAACATAGGACAGTTTGCTTCAAGAGAGGAGACATGGGTTGAATGCTGGTATGTTTTAACTGCAGCACAAACAGTTGCAACAAGTGTGGTGAACTAATCACCAGATGGCCCTTTGCTGCCTTATTTGTCATTGTGTAGCTTGCAGGATTTGATTATGCCTTTGTTTTGTGGTGATAATACTTTCAACTATTTCTAAAATATTGTTTCAGTCTTATCTGTTTGAGGTCAACTGCTGAGGATTTCATACAAATTAATGAAGTTTATGAATCTAAAGTTCTACACAAAGGGGGAAATATTTGCAAATCATTTATCTGGTAAGAGACTAAACTTTAGAATATATTTTAAACCTCCCAAAAATCTACAACAGCAAGCTAACAAAATAAAAATCAGACAACTCTTCAAAAATGGGTAAAAGACTTGAATATATATTTCCCTAAAGAAGATACACCCATGGATAGTAGCACAGGAAAAGCTGCTTAGGATCATTAGTCATTAGGGAAATGCAAATGAAAAACACAAGTAGACACCAATATACACCTACTAGAATGCTTTAAAGGAAAATAAGTGTGAACAAGGATGTAAAGAAATTGTAACCCTGGGCCGGGCGCGGTGGCTCAAGCCTGTAATCCCAGCACTTTGGGAGGCCGAGACGGGCGGATCACGAGGTCAGGAGATCGAGACCATCCTGGCTAACATGGTGAAACCCCGTCTCTACTAAAAATACAAAAACTAGCCGGGCGAGGTGGCGGGCGCCTGTAGTCCCAGATACTCGGGAGGCTGAGGCAGGAGAATGGCGTAAACCCGGGAGGCGGAGCTTGCAGTGAGCTGACATCCGGCCACTGCACTCCAGTCCCGGCGACAGAGCGAGACTCCGCCTCAAAAAAAAAAAAAAAAAAAAGAAAAGAAAAAAAAAGAAATTGTAACCCTGATACATTGCTGGTAGAAATTGATAAAATTGCAGCCACTGTGAAAAACAGTGGTTAAATACAGAACTCCTGTTGGACCCAGGAACTCTACTCTTAGGTATATGCCCCAAATAATAGAAAACAGAAATCAAAGAGATATTTGTATACTAATGTTTGTAGCATCACTTTTCACAGAAGCCAAAAGGTGGAAAAGTCCAACCATCAATGAACAAATGAATGTAATAAAAGCAAGATGGTCTACATGCAGTGGTACATCATCCATCTGTAAAAAAGGAACACAATTTTGATAGATGACACAACGTAGGTGGACATTGAGAACATTATGCTTAGTGAAATAAGCCAGACACAAAAGGAATATAGTGTATAACTGTACTTATATGAAGTGCCTAGAATAATCAAATTCATACAAGAGAAAGCAGGATAGGAATCACCATGGGCTGGAAATAGGGGGAAGGTGCTATATTGCTTACTGTGGACAAGGTTTTGTAAGAAATTATCAAAATTGTGGGTGTAGATAATGGTGTTGGTTATGCAACACTGTGAATATTTTGAATGCCATTGCATGCACACTTTGGTTAAAAGGTTAAAATGATAAATATTGTGTTATATATATTTCCCCACAATAGAAAACATGCACAGCCAAGCCCAGATGCTAGTCTTGCTAGCAGCCTTCCTTTACCTTCAAGAGCGGGCTGAGGCTTGTCTATAATCTCATGATCCATTGGACATTCAAAGTCGTCTGCATTGGAAGAGAAATTAATGGAGAGAGGAGAAAACTTGAGAATACACACTACTCACTCCACAGGGCCAAGAACTCTGTCTCCCGTGCATTGCTGATCCATCTCAGTATTTCCTGTGACCACCTCCTTTTTCAACTGAAGACTCTGCACCTGAAGGACTTCCCAGGTTTTTCACCTTGGCCTTGTCAGGACTGATCCTCTCAGCTACTGTCCATTTCACCTCCATTCATGTCCATGCCACATCAGGCTGTTTTGTTCAAATGCAATGAATCTACCCCAAATGCCCCTTTCTGGAGGAAGCCACCATTATGCTCTACCTCCAACACGTCCACACACACTGAGGCACCTCACTCACACAAGGTGTGTGTCCTCCAACAGTTTCACGCTCTAACACCAGATAACTTTTGAAACCCAAGTTTTGTTGATTCTCCCTACCTCGGGTGCTCCATAGATGTTCGTTTGTCTACAAAACACTGCCCCAGGCAATTAAATATTTCAAAGTGACCAGCAGAATTTGTATGTTAATTCTGACATTGTGTTGTTAGTACAAGTGTTTTTCCCCTTCAAATGTATGTCTTTGTTACTGATAAATGTAATTGATAATGCTTTTCTCAGCTATGTTGCCAAGCACATTTATATAAAAATATACTTAGATTGTTTTGAGAATTTGACAAAGATGATAGCAACAATGATAATCTTATTTGTTCTATACTAATCTTTATGTGTTACTTTCATCATTTCTTACATATTGGGGCCTACCACACATGGTGCAGTGAAATTAGTGCTATGCATCATAGAAGGAATATAAATTGGCAAAGCTAATTTAGAAAATAGCTCTCTTGTTTCTTAAAAAAATTAGGCCAGGCACAGTGGCTCATACCTAAAATCTCAGCACGTTGGGAGGCAGAGGTGGGTGGATCACCTGAGGCTACGAGTTTGAGGCTAGCCTGACCAACACAGCAAAACCCTGTCTCTACTGAAAATACAAAAATTATCCGGATGTGGTGGCATGTGCTGGTTGTCCCAGCTATTCGGGAGGTTGAGGCATGAGAATTGCTTAAACCTGGGAGGCAGAGGTTCCAGTGAGCCGAGATTGTGCCTCTGCACTCCAGCCTGTATCTCAAAAAATATACATATATATTGACCAAAATGTCATTATGCATTACATGACTGTATATGAATGCTCAAAGCTACATTACTCATCATAGAAAAAAACAAAAATAATTAAATGTCCATTAACTGATAAATGAATAAACACTATCTGTATGAATAAACACAGCAGACTATGAAGGAAAACACATGACCAGCATGTGCTAAAGCATCAATTAACTTCACATATAGTATGCTAAATCAAAGAAGTCAGATTCCAAATATATGTATGTCCATTTATATTAAACAAGCAGAAAATTTATGGAGATGGAATATCATAGCAGTATTGCTTAGGGCTGGAGATGGGAGTGGCGATTAACTGCTAGTGGGCAAGAGAGAATTTGGGTGAGGGAAACATTTTTAAATTAGATCATGGTGATGGGTGTACACAGTATCAATTTAATAAAGCATCAAATTGTATACCTTCACAGTGGGCAAACTTTATGATGGGTTCACACCCAATATAGGTGCTAAAAATAAATTAATGTTATGGAAATTCTTGTCTGGTTTTTATCAAGCCAAGAGATATATTGTTAAAGCAGCATTAATTCAAATGGTTGTCATAGGTCACTTAAAGTTTATAAGATAGTTGTCCTATAAATACATGGTAAATGTTATCCATGAATTTCCTGAATCTATTGCAATGATCACATTTTTTCTCCATTCACCTCTTGAGGGAGCTAGTTTTATTTATTGCATTTTCAACATTAATCCACCATTTCACATTTTGATATTAACTCACATTACTCAGAATTTACAGTATTTTAAAATATCACAGAATTTAATTTACCTTATCTGGTTTTGGTTTCAAGACTATACCAGCCATTTCATTTAATTGTACATGTAGGGTATTCTAATTTGTGGAAAACTATTACATCTTCCTTGATTCTTTTTTTAGAAAGTACTTCTAGGGATTTATATGGTAGAGTCCATGGAGAATTGTTTTAATTCTTCATTCATATCTTCAGTGGATATAGGATTGGTCATATTGGTCATATTTTTCCGCTCAGATTTCAATAAGAAACTTGTGGAAGAACCTGAAGGGTGGGATCTTTAAAGAGAGCCTGAGACAGAGCAAGACAAGCTAAGAAAGAGGGCAGTGCCACAGCAGAGCTGCTATTGATGCCCCCTCGCCTAGATTCCAGAAGAGACATCCAGCTGTAGTCACTGAGGTGTAGGAAAACAGTGGAGCACCCATCAGAGAAAGCAGTGCCCAGGAACAAGGAGGCACTGATAGTGGCAAGGGGAAAAGACAGCTGCCATGAGGCTGTTCACATGAGGGTCTCAGGCTGCACAGACACCTACACTGGCTGAGGGATCCCAGTTTTCTTAAAGGGCATGGCCCAGCCAGGCCACCAACAAGCAGTTAACAAACAGTAGTAATACGACACTTTCCAAAGACCTTACTTGAGTAACACAGTGATCCTCACAAATTTCCACAGGATGGTCGCACAGTTCCTGCTGCTTTAGGACACAGAGTCTGCCTGAGGTCACAGGGGGTAGGTGCAGACTCTGAAGATGCACTTCGGTCAGAGACTCTGCTGAACTCTGCCCACTGAGGGCCTCTGTCCTGTCTGCTGACCACAGGTCAGAGGTGCAGGCTGCACTGGGGAGTAAGAATGTCACCCTCTCAATGTTGGGAAAACTTCCTGCCAGAACTCAGAATGGCCCTTTCTAAGCAGAAGGCAAACTCAGACTAAAGAGGGAGGCAGACCACATCAGGTTGGCAGATTGCCAAAGATTTACTCAGGGAAAGCCCACATCCCGAGCCATCTTGGGTGGTAGCAAGATGAGATAGATCACCACTTTTGCAACACATAACCTGACAACAAAAAATCAACAACTGTAAAAGAGCTAGAAAATCCCCAAATATTGACAAATTAGCAATGCACTTTTAAATAACTCATGGGTTAAAGAAGTCTCAATAGAAAATTAAAAATACCTTTAATTACATTAAATGAAAATGTGACTTGACAAGATTTCTGGATGCAGCAAAAGCAGTCCTTAGAGGGAAATTTATAGCATTGGATGCAATATATTAAAAATCACAAGATCTAAAATCAGTAATATCATGTTTCAATTAGGAAACTGTTGAAAATAAAGGAAAGCAATGTAAAGCAAGTAGAAGAAGTAAGAGACAACATCACAGAAGTCAATAAAATTAAAACACTGAAATCATCAGAAAATCAATAAAAACAAAAGCTGGTTCTTTGAGATTACAATGAATGAACTTCTATGCAGGCTAACCAAGAAAAAGAAGACAACACAAATAACTAATTTCAGAAATGAAACAGGAGCCATCTCCACTGAACTGTTGGGCCTTAAAAGAATAATCAAGGAATATTATAAACAATTCTATGACAGCAGTTTGATAACCTCAGTGCAATGTATCAAGTCCTTGAAAGACAATCTTCCGAAGGTCACACTAGAATCCTAGATAATTTGAATAAACTTATGTCTATTAAATAAGTTGAATTCACATTAAGAGCATTCTGAAAAAGAAAGCACCAGACCCAGATGGTTTCTCATGAAATCTACCAAATTCTTCAACAGGTGAATACAAAGACAAAAATCCATTTAATGCAATATTATTTGGTGATTTAATGTGCCAATTTATACCATTAAGGCATAAAAAAGACATGAAGGAAACAAATATACATCAATTTAGTGAAATAAATTCATCTGAAAAAGCTACACAATATATGATTCCAACTATATGACATTCTGGAAAAGGCAAAACTGAAGCAACAGTAAAAATATTAATAGTTGCCAAGGTTTCTGGAGAAAGAGGACAGAGATTAATGAGAAGAGGGGATTTTTAGGGAGGTGAACATATTCTTTATGAGACCATAATAGTGAACACATGTTATACATATTTCAAACTTCATATAAATGTGTAACAGAAAGAACATTATGCAAAAGATAGACTTCAGATAATAATGTGTCAATATTTTATCATGATTTTAGCAAATGTACCATAGTAATGTAAGATGTTGTAAGATGTTAATAATAGGTGAAATTAGGAAGTGAGGGTGAGGAGACAGAATAATATGGGAACTTTATTATATGCCTCCCCCCCTTTTTTTTTTAGATGGAGTTTCACTCTTGTTGCCCAGGCTGGAGTACAATGGCGTGATCTTGGCTCACTGCAACCTCAGCCTCCTGAGCAGCTGAGATTACAGGCACCGCCATCACACCTGGCTAATTTTTTGTATTTTTAGTAGAGATGGGGTTTCACCATGTTGGCCAGGCTGGTCTCCAACTCCAAACCTCAGGTAATCCACCCGCCTTGGCCTCCTAAAATGCTGGGATTATAATCGCGAGCCACCACGCCTGGCCATATGCTCAATTTTTATGTCAATTAATTTATATGTATTTAGTTTATATTAATTTAAAAGTAAAAATATAGCACCACTCTTTCAGGGGGATATACGCTAATGTTTAACAACCAGGTAAGTTCTAGACATTAGCTTGAAACAATGTCTATCATTAAACATGAACCAAAATTGACTTTTAAGTGGATATTTACTTTTGTGGTTGTAGTAATACTTACTGACTAGGCAAATTAGAATTCTGACACGTTAAAAAATATGGCTTAATCTCTTCATAGTTTCCTTTTACATATGGGACACTGAATACTCCCCACAATTGCGATTCTTGAATCAACTTAATGAACTTCCACAGTACCTTCTACCGGGTATACCTCCTTCTTTACCCAGAAGCCATGAGGTCTCTGAAGCTGAGTGGTGGACAAGGCATATCTTCTTATAATCTCTATCAGAGAAGATGCTGGTTAATGCATTTATAATAGAGAGGGCTGTTGACATCTTGCTGACAGAAGACCAGAGGGAAAATAGTGATAATCTGTTTTAAGCTTAAACTTATGATCCTGTTCTTTACAGGCTTCCAAGCAGAGCCTGCTGAATCAAAGTGATTCAGTGAGCACTCAACACCTCTATCAGACAGTCCGTGGGCAGCGCCTTCAGGGAGAAGAGAACACAGCAGGATGACTGCGAGTACGGGGCTGGTGCAGTGGGGGCCCGGATTCAAATTCCACTAAGCCATGTGGACCTGGCAAGCTCATGTCGTCCCTCTGCCCTCAGTCCTCTGCACTGTCATAATGAAATTTTAGCAATAGTTTTTAGGCCCTACTTCTTAGTATCACAGTATAGGGCTAAAAAATCACTAAATACAGGAAAACCTTAAGAGAGGACTAGTACTTCAGTAGTGTTCTCTAAGTGTTTACTACATGCCAGGAGGAATAAGCTGGACACTGAGTAGTGGCTGAATATGGAGAGGGTGCTTGGATGGCTCTGGGGCAGTGGCGCATGGTTTCCTGTTCGGCTTTTCCGTGGGCATGATGCCTTATGGCTTATGGAGAACATCAGCCCTGCAGGGAGGGCAGAGGAGGGGCTGTGGCTGAGATTTTACAATTGAGGGTGCTGACATTCAGAGATGATAAGTGACGAGCAGAATCCCAACCCCAATGAGTGAAGGATCTGAGATGGGAAATGTATTTGGTTCCCTAGAGATGGAGATTCCTGAACAACTGACACCTCTACATCACGCCCTGTGCCAGAGACCCAAGAGACCCCCTCACTGTCTTTCTCCAGTCCTCCTAGCCCGAGGACAAAGGTGATGCTCTGGAGGAGATGCCTGAGATAAGGACAGGTCCTTAATGATAAAGAATTCTCCTTCCTCTTTCAGATCCTTGACCTCCCAAAGATGACAGTTTATTTTAAAGGCTGTCATCTCTGTGGCCTTCCTCCCCTCTCCCTTCACCCTGTCAGCTGCCTCTCAGTGACTGTCTCCTCCAGTGACTACACTGAGGGACCAGGGTCTGCTTGCCTCCTAAGGCTGCTCAGACCTTCTGACATTGCAAAATGATTGTCAGAAGATGGGTCTGCAAAGAGTAACTTCCCTTCCACGGATCAAACCTGAATATGCAAGCTACTGTGAATTAACTGGAAAAGTGGCCATGTGCGCTGGTGCTTTCGTGGTTTAATGAATTAAGTCCGCAACCCCCACTGCCTCCTTGACTATTGATCAGAGCCACCTGCAATAAGGTCTGGCTAAGAATGGGCAGTGGCTGCGCCAGCTGTAGGTGTGCCTTCTCTGCTCATTCTTTCCACATCCAAATTCAGTTTCTAATTTACACATTCCACATCCATCCCTAGACCTTGCTGTGGCAGGGGACAGAGTCCTGTCTCTTCTTAGGGAGACCTCTCCATAGCCACAGGACCCTCTCTGATGTTAACTCCAAGTTCTGTTTTCCTCTGTCACCAAATGTCCCTTGCATTAACCCAATGGCCCTCTCTTCTCCCAACCCTTTAACAACGATCTCAGAAAGCCACTGATTCTCTCCCCTTGAACCCCAGTGAAATCCCCCCATAAAATCCTGTTTTTCTTCCTTTCTGAAAAGAAGTCTGATGCTAGATTGCTAATGTTTGTTTTCAGAGTTTGACTTCTACCTTCAGAAAAATGTTTCTGTCCTTCCCCTTTTCTGTAATGTCTGTTATTGCAGGAGTGCGATCAAGATTCTCTGGAAATAATCAAGCAACAAGGCTGCATTTACTCTGTGTATTCTCTGGAAGTGTGTTCGCAAGATTGGTGCTATGTTTATTTTACTGTTTGTTAGAAATAAAAGGAAGCCACGTGGTCCTGATTTGCATTGTGAGTTTTAAAGATTCTTATATTTTAGTTGTCTTTGTCAAAACTCTAGGTATTTTTTAATGTCCAGCTTGATGTTTTCTTCTAGATACTATAAACATATGTATTACCCACATTATCTATTTCTCTGTATACTTCTGTGACCCCCTGCTTGCTCTCAGAGACATCCTAAATCCAGAAAATGGAGACCTCATTTTCCTTTCTCAGAGCCTTCTATGTGACTTAGAGACTACCATGTCCCTGGCTTTAAGACTGACTCCATATCACAGAGAGACAACTTAGATCTTTCTTCCCAGAAGTCCAGTAGTCTTGAGAGGACCCCTCCACATTCTTACACAACTAGTTTATCCAGGTCTCAGGCAAAAGCCTCCAGTATTTTGTAAAATTTGAGCTATCACAACTTTACAAGCTTTTATGTTATTACAAAGCTTTGTCCTCTTTTAGTAAGGATTTTAGCAACAGTGACCGAGTTAATTAAAAAGAGAAGGAACTACTGGAAGAAAGCATGGAAAGAACGCACAAGGTAAAACTCAACCTAAAATGACCAGTCTCACTCAATAACCTCACCATTGTCTTATGGGTTCAATGGACCTGTGCAATCCTTTGCTCTGTTACCTCCATCACCTTCCTGTTTAGTTGTCCTCCACCACATACATAATAGGAACATGGCACAGAGGAGCTAATCATCTCTTTTATCCTCCCCTTCAGGCTCACAAGTAAGTTTATAGTAAAGCCTTTTCAAATGACTGCTTTAACTGCTGCTATGGCCTGTCCCGTGTATCATCAGTTGAATGGAATCTCTCATGTGACTTTAAGCAACCCTTTATTGAGAGACAAGATTCAATACTAGGGACAGTATTCTAATGTAGTAAATCATTGATTTTATGTTATGAAGATCATCAGTTTTTAAAATGTGTAAATAATGAAGCCCAGCCTTATTCTTCAATGCTGTGTGTGTAAATCCACTAAGCGTACTGACCCCTATGCCTGCACCCACCTGCTAACACAGGAGGGGTCCATCTAGAAGGGAGGCTCAACTCCAGCACTGAGGCTCTCCCCGCCAGCTTCACAAGAGAGTTGCCACAAGGATGACGGATACCCGGATAACAACCAAGTGGTAATTTGAGTACTTAATAGTCATGATCCCTAAATTATGTAGCTCAGAGGGCTTGTGGTGATAACTCTGTCCAAGACTCTAAAGCATTTCCCCAATTCTTATTGGACTTGAGCCATGTCTTGAGGAGAGACCCAGCTGTGACACACAGGCACCATATTGTCCTACTTAGTGCCTCCCTTAGTGTTTCAGAACCTGTGAGTTGATCAGAAACATGGGCTTTCTATGTCGTTTCCCACTAAGGACCATGTGAAACCTACAGGGAGATGCCTACATAGCTACCTGGATTCTGAGATCACTGAGGCTCTCTTATGTGAGGGATGGCGTTTGGAATCTCTGCAGGCTTCGGTAATTCCAGGCATAGAGGGTGCTGGAACTCCCTTGCATGGTGAATAGTGATCCCTTCACTGGCTGATAACTAGAGGTTGTAGTTCAGGCCTTCAACGTTAGCACCGTATGAGTAAACATCTTGGCTCCTCACTTCGTAGCAAGTGAGCCAGGGCACATTTATTTATGTGGCTTAGTTTCTCCATCTGGTATATGGATTCAATAAACAAGCTCACAGCATATGGGCATGCTGAGGTTTGAACTAATGTAAGTAAGGTGTACAGTCTGATTTGTTAACTTAAGAAAAATGGCACTGAGAGTTGTGCTGGGTAAGCACATTTTTTTCCTAGGGAAACACACATAGACACACATTCACAAGCAAATCATGCAGACTTGCACATAGATCACCCCACCCCACACTAATACACATACTCCCACACAACCTAATGTGAACGCCACCTAATGTGAACACGTTCCCAGGAACTATACATAGATAAAAAGAGTTCATCACCTGGAAAACCAGTTTCTTTTACTATACCCCACATCCTCATTCCCACCAAGTGTCTTGGATCATGGAGGCTCTCCAGACAAAAGCCAGCAGTTAGGCTCCACATTTCCTATAGAATCTTTTTCTCACAGCCAGTGAGTGATTCCAGAATACGTACCATTGAATGTGCTCCCTGAAGTCACCTGTAATTAGAGAAAGAAAACACTCTGAGAATCAGGCTATGCTATGGACGGCTCACACAGGTCTTTTGTTCACTTGGAAACTCTGGGTAACCAAGATGAGAAAGAATGTTCAAGTCAAAAGCCCCAACTCTAGAGTAGAGTTCCCTTAGGAAAGCACAGGAGTTTTCTTGAAGAATGTCTCTGTCTAGATAATTTCGGGGTAGCAATTGCAGAATTCTTATCTAAAGTGGAAAGCTTGGTCCTGAAGAAAACATCCCTTAACATGCAGTGTACTATCTGACACTGCCAATGTTGTACGTCCTCTGGAATCAGGTGTCAGTTGGTAAGATACACCTCCTCCATTCACAAGGAAACATTAGCTAACATCTATAATGTACTGGATAATTTTCCCATAGCTGATGTCAACTGAAAAATAAGGGAACCAAGAAAACAACATTTACATCTTAGGCAAAGACAGGCTACTTTACTGTGGTAGTAGAGTAGGGCTTCCTTCTCGCCCCTTTCTGGAAGGCTTCTTCGAGTCACCTAGGGGATGTGGAAGGACACATCATGGCTGTCAGTTTATGGTGGTGCTACTCATGAATGACTCAGGGACTAGAACTTAGGGATGTGCCTGGTTAACAAGCATGGAATAAGCTTCTCCTGGACTATCCTCTTCATGGACCAAGGAAGGCAAAGAAAGAGCAGAAATGAAATGAGAGTAGAGCCCTTGGCTTTCCAGGTAGTGGCAAATGAAAACAACAAGAAATAATCAAGCTCAGAATGAAAAAATACTAAAATACATGCTAGGATTCAACCACAGCATCCTGTCACTTCTTCAGACCCTTTAAAAGCCCAGCAGGATAGCCACTACCTTCTTGACTTCTACCAAGTCCCTTCCAACCTCCACAGACCCACATACACTGCTACTGCATTTATCTTGGAGAGTATAGGGTTCTGCCCTTGTTTATGTGTGAACTTTTTTAAAACTAGATTTAATACCATGCACTAGCATTACTTTTATTTATTTATTTATTTATTTATTTATTTATTTATTTTCTCAGTTATAAAAATAATCAGCCAGGCATGGTGGCTCACACCTGTAATCCCAGCACTTTGGGAGACCGAGGTGAGCAGATCATTTGAGGTCAGGAGTTTGAGTCCAGCCTGACCAACATGGTGAAAACCCATCTCTACTTACAAAAAAAAAAAATTAGGCCGGGCGCGGTGGCTCAAGCCTGTAATCCCAGCACTTTGGGAGGCCGAGACGGGCGGATCACAGGGTCAGGAGATAGAGACCATCCTGGCGAACACAGTGAAACCCCGTCTCTACTAAAAATACAAAAAACTAGCTGGGCGAGGTGGCAGGCGCCTGTAGTCCCAGCTACTTGGGAGGCTGAGGCAGGAGAATGGCGGGAACCCGGGAGGCGGAGCTTGCAATGAGCTGAGATCCGGCCACTGCACTCCAGCCTGGGCGACAGAGCAAGACTCCGCCTCAAAAAAAAAAAAAAAAAAAATTAGCCAGGCATGGTGGTGTGTGCCTGTAGTCCCAGCTACTTGGGAGGCTGAGGCAGGAGAATCCCTTGAACTTGGAGGCAGAGGTTGCAGTGAGCCAAGATCATGCCACTGCACTCTAGCCTGGGTGACAGAATGAGACTCCTCAAAAACAAAAACAAAAAACAGGCTGGGCATGGTGGCTCATGCATGTAATCCTAGCACTTTGGGAGGCTGAGGCAGGCAGATCATGAGGTCAGAAGATGGAGACCATCTTGGCTAACACAGTGAAATCCCGTCTCTACTAAAAACACAAAAAATTAGCTGGGTGTGGTGGCACGCACCTGTAATCCCAACTACTCGGGAGGCTGAGGGAGGAGAATTGCTTGAATCCAGGAGGCAGATGTTGTAGTGAGCCGAGATTGTGTCACTGCAATCCAGCCTGGGCAACAGAGCAAGACTCTATCTCAAAAAAATAAAACAAAACACAAAACAAACAAAAAAAACTGTCCCCTAAAAATAATCAATTATTAAAGATTAGAAAATACTGAAATACTTATATTTTAAAATAATCACTATAACCATACATTTTCCATTTAGCCTTCCTTTGCCTTGTGTTAGCAGTCATCATGTGAGGGGCTGCCTATGTTCAGCCCAGGCAACCCACAGCAAGAGAGGGCATAGTGGGGAGATGGCCCTGGTGAGTGCTGAGGCTCTTCAAACCAGCTGTCAAGGGAGTTGCAACCAGGGTGATACAGGAGGCTAATTATTTAGTGGTATTTTGTGTTTTTACTTGTCTTGTCCCAGGTTGTGTAGCTCACAGACTTTTTTTTTTTTTTTTAACATTTCTATAGGGGTCATTTGAAGTTCATAATGCCATCAAATATCAATCAAGGGTCTTCCCATTATTTACCAGCTTTGGGATATGTGCTGAGGAGTGGCCGAGCACTGAAAGAATGTGACCGGTTGTCCCAAGTGTTGTCTTCCAACTCAAAATCCGCAACCAGTTCAAAAGCATTTGGGCTTTTATGTGCCTTTCACATAAAGACTGTGACACGGCTAAGCTATTCATGTACTAATACCTGCCCTGAGCTATGTGACCACGGACACCACCCTATAATGTGGCTAGCGTGTAGGAACTCTGCAGGCTCAGATCATTCCACACATACACGCAGATGTCGGAACTCCCTTGCACAGTGACTCACGATCCCATGGCTGAGTGCTGAGGGCAGGTCGGTAGTTCAGAGCCTCAGCATTGGGGCCATATGCTTGGGTTCCCATCTTGGCTCTTTTGCTGAGGGGCTCATAAGCTTGGGCACATTTATCTCTGCCTTTTTCTGCCCAGCGAAAGGTGAAAGTAAATCAATCATGCCTTATGTCTGTGGTGATGGCTGAATGATTCGATGTAGGTAAAGTGTACAGTATAAGTGATCATGAGGCTTAATCATCAGTGAAATGGCTTGCTTTAGATTTCACAGCTTAATAAGGCTCAGAGGCTCATTCAAACCCAGGATTCTGAACTCCCAAACCATTGTTCTATGACATACACCTGTGTGACCAAAACTAACCACTTTATCACAATTCAGACCCAGTTTTGAAAGAAGCAGATAAAGTTGTCAAAAGTGCTGTGTCTGCCTCAGCGCACACTCAGTGCCCTCCACACAAAGGGCACCACTGTCTGCCACAATGTCCTAGTGGCCTGGCTGGCACAGACAGTGGCACTTAGGACTGAGGGCAAGAGATCCCTAATCCCACCACTGTGGTGAGAGGGCATCACAGACATTCCAGGGTGAAGGCACAATCCACACTGTGGGGTCCAGCTGCTGCCATGCAGACAGCTGTGCTTTTACATGTACAGGAAGGTCATTGAAGGCTCAGTGTTTTATTTCAAAACCTGAATCCCAAGCCCACATATTATTACTCTGTGCTTCTTAAAATAAGTATGAGAAGGGAAATATGGTATCCCCAAATATAGCCAATAGTGAGAGTTTCAAATTGAAGAAGGGCACAACTGATATGTTGAGAACAGACAGACATTCCATTCTGTTTTTTTCTTTTTCAACTTTTATGTTAGATTCGGGGTGTACACGTGCAGGTTTTTTCCCTGGGTATATTGTGTGCTGCTAAGGATTGGGGTATTAATGATTCCAACACCCAGGTACTGAACCCAGTACTCAGTGGTTTTTCAGCCTTTTCCTTCCTCCCTCCCACTCCTAGCAGTCCCTAGTGTCTATTGTTACCACCTTCATGTCCATGGGTACTCAGAGTTTAGCTCCTACCTATAAGAATATGAGGCATTTGTTTTCTGTTACTACATTAGTTCACTTACTGGCTTCCAGCTCTAGCCATTTTCCCTCAAAGAACATAATTTCATTCTATTGTGGCTGCACAGTATTCCATGGTCTATATGTACCACATTTTTATCCAGTCCTCTGTTGAGGGGTACCTAAGTTGATCCCATGTCTCTGCTATTGTGACTAGTGTTGCAATAAACATACAAGTGCACGTGTCTTTTTGGTGGAATGACTTGTTTTATTTTGGATACATGTTCAGTAATGGGATTGCTGGGTTGAATGTTAGTTCTGTTTTACGTTCTTTGAGAAATCTCCAAACTGCTTTCCACAGTGGCTGAACTAACTTACATTCCCACCAATGGTGTATAAGCATTCCCTTTTTGCCTTAAAGTTGCCAGTATCTGCTATTTTTTTGACTTTCTTTTTTTCTTTTTTCTTTTTTGAGACGGAGTCTCGCTCTGTTGCCCAGGCTGGAGTGCTGTAGCATGATCTCGGCTCACTGCAAGTTCCGCCTCCTGGGTTCATGCCATTCTCCTACCTCACCCTCCCGAGTAGCTGGGACTACAGGCGCCCACCACCACGCCCTGCTGATTTTTTGTATTTTTAGTAGAGATGGGGTTTCACCGTGTTAGCCAGGATGGTCTTGATCTCCTGACCTCATGACCCACTCACCTCGGCCTCCCAAAGTGCTGGGATTACAGGTATGAGCCACCGCACCCAGTCTGACTTTTTAAAAATAGTCATTCTGACTGGTGTGAGATAATATCTCATTGTCATTTTGATGTGCATATCTCTCGTGATTAGTGATGATGAGCATTTTTCATATGTTTGTTGACTGCATGTATGTCTTCTTTTGAGAAGTGTCTATTTATGGCTTTTGCCCATTTTTAAATGGGGTTATTCATTTTTTGCTTGTGGAATTAAGTTCCTTATAGATTCTGGATATTAGCCCTTTGTTGTATGATGCTTTGTGAGTAATTCCCCCCATTCTGTAGGTTGTCTGTTTATTCTGTTGGTTTCTTTTGCTGTGTGGCAGCTCTTTAGTTTAATTAGGTCCCACTTGTCAACTTTTGCTTTGTTGCAATTTCTTTTGAAGACTTAGCCATGAATTATTTCCCATAGCCCATATCCAGAATGGTACTTTTCAAGTTTTTCTTCTAGGATTATTGTAGTCTGAGATCTTAAATGTAAATCTTTATCTAACCTGAGTTAATTTTTGTATACAGTGAAAAATATGTGTCCAGTTTTGTTGTTGTTGTTGTTGTTGTTGTTTTGAGAGGGAGTCTTGCCCTGTCACCAGGCTGGAGTGTGGTGCACCATCTCGGCTCATGGCAACCCGCTGCCTCCCAGGTTCAAGCGATTCTCCTGCCTTAGCTTCCTGAGTAGCTGGGATTATAGGCACCTGCCACCATGCCCAGCTAATTTTTAGTAGAGACAGAATTTCATCATGTGGGCCAGGCTGGTCTCCATCTCCTGACCTCATGATCTGCCCATTTTGGCCTCCCAAAGTGCTGGAATTATAGGTGTGAGCCACCGTGCCCGGCCAACAACGTGCATTATTAACATCTATAAAGCTCAGGGAAGAGAGCTTTCATCGTATTTTTATTTAATTTACAGTTTTTCCCAGAGTCTTTGGAATAGATTCCTCCCTCCAAGAGCCAGAGAACTTGCAATGTTCACGGGAGTGTCTTTAAATGTAGCAGTAGCAGCTGTGGGTTGAGAACACAAGTCTTCCACTCTTCCTTTTAGAGCCAGCAATTCACGGTGCTCCGTGTTTTTATTCGGCATTGGGTAGGGGCATTTTGGTGCTGGGCATGGCATCAGTGCCCCATGGAGGAGGAAGCCAGGAAGCCCCTTTCTTCCTTCCCTAAAACCTTTTTTTCTTTATGTAGATCCAAGTGTCTAGCCTATATCATTTTCTTCTCTCTGGATAACTTCTTTTAACATTTTGACAGATCTACTGACAGCAAATTTGTGTTTGTCTGAGACAGTTTTTATTTCTCTTCACTTTGGAAAGATAATTTTGCTGGATACAGAATTTTAGGTTGGTGGAGTTTTCTTGCTTGCATGCATGGGTTCTGAAGAAAAGTTTGATGTGATTTTTATTCTTATGCTAACATGTGTTAGGCCCTACAAAAGCCCAAGGTGGTTAGACTCTGGTGAAACAGTTTCCCTGGGGCAGACTTTTGCTGAGGAGAAGAGAACACCCCAGGCATATTTCAAAGTAGTTATTTTCCCCTTCCCTGTGGGGAGCGGGAGGGAATTTTTCTCTAATGTTCACAAGAGCGTCTGGCAGAGCTCTTGGAGGCCCCCTAAGACTGGGCTCCCTTAAATCTTAATTCTCAAGTTTCTGTACACAGAGCCTCCAGCGATTTGTCATTTACATTTCAGTCTTCCCACTGTGGTTCTGGCCCCGTGGCCAGTCTCTGATCCTGTTATGCTGGGACTCACTGCCTCTCCAGTGGAGGGGTAACGGTTTGCCCTGTTAGCCTCAAGTCTCTGGTGGATCTAAGAAAAGTTGTTAATTTTCAGCTTGTTCAAGGTGTTTTTTTGCTGTTGTTGTGAGGACAGGAGTGACAGCGTCCAAGCAGGAAAACAGAAGCCACATCTGGGTTTTGTTTCAAGATATTTTTCCAATTAGAAAGAATGATGCCACACACATTTCCATACATGTCTTTTGATGCAGCTGTGCATGTGTTTGTTTCTGTTATCCTAAGAGTGAAATACTTGAGTCCTAAATGTGCTACTTTCTAGAACTAGTATTCAATGCCAAACACAGTATCCCCTCCAGCAGATGAGAGTTCTTGTTGCTCCAGATTCTCTCCAACACTTGGTGTTCTGTCTTTTACATTTCAGCTGTTTTGGAGGATGTGTTATCTTGTTGTGATGTTAATTTGCATTTACATGAATATTAAGAAAGATGAACACATTCAAGTATTTGCTTTTATAAATTACATGCTTATGTCTTTTACCCATTTTTCTTTCTCTTAGTGATTTTTAAGAGCTCTTTACATATTCTGAATGTGAGCCCTCTGTCAGTTATGTGTGTTCATAGAACTGTTCCCACTCTGCAACTTGCCTTGTCACTTTCTTAGTGGTGTCTCTTAATAAACAGAAATTCTTAATTTGAATATAGTCTAATTTATCAATTTCTTCCCTTAAAACTATGGCTCTTTGTGAACTGCTTAAGAAATCTGTCCCCACTCACGGTCATAAAAATTGGCTGAGCACAGTGGCCCAGGAGAGCAGCTCAGAGGGGGGCCCTGTGTATCCCTAAAATAAATAACCCCCCTTAGTCATGCCTTGTCAGGACCCCATCCCACCCCGTCTCACTGTAAGGGGTTCATGACACCAGCTGGGGTTTCCAGCACCTGAGGTGGACTTGAGGGCTTGGGCCCCAAAGACCTCCCCACCAGCAGCTGCGAGCCCCCCTCTGAGCAGCTCTCCTCTTCCCCACTCTGATGGGCAGGTTCAGGTGCTGCTGTACTTCCTGTAGCTGGAGGCCATCCCTGCCCCGGACAGCAAGAGACAGAGCATCCTGTTCTCCACCGAAGTCTAAAGGCCCCAGTCCATCTCCAGGAGGCAGACAGAGGCCCTGGAAACCTCTGACTAATCAGGCCACCTGTAGCGTAGGAACTAAACCCTCCTGAGGTGTCCTTGGGCCACCCCCAAGTGTCGGGTCATCTGCCAAGAGACAGCGACCCAAAGCGGAAGGACAGGTGGCCTGGGCAGATCCCAGCCAGGTCTGGGAGCCCCAGGCTGGCCTCAGACTGTGGTTTTTCCATGCAGCCACCCGAGGGCTCCCCAAGCCAGTGCATCTTAGAGTCCAGGTCAGGCCCTGGGAGACAGGATGAAGGGAATGGTTTTTTTTTAACTTATCAGAGTTTAAAAGATTTCTACTGGATCACTTGTCAAGATGTGCCCTCTTCGGGGAGAAGGTAATGTGACTGAATTCCCTCACTGTTGTATCTTGAATAAACACTGCTGCTTCATCCTGTGAGGCAATGGCCCTGTCCCTGTGTGGGTGGGGCCTCTTCTATTTCCCTGACTTAGAAACCACACTCTATTTAGAACAGTTTGAGATGGTAAGTCAACACAGGGTAGCATTTTGACTCCATTCCCGGTTTTCTTCTTTTTCTTTCCAGAAGGATTTTTGTGCAGAAATGGGTCTTTTGTTGCCATGTTTGTCCTCTTTGGAAGGCAGCTCCAGTAGGGGCACCAGACCCCCAGGGAGGGAGTCCCAGGCGACGCACTTTAGGGTTTGTCCTCCTGGGAGAGCAGCCTCATCTTCTGATCCTGACCACCCTCCTGGTGCATGATTTCCTGTTTGACTTCCACAGGCCTGGACTTCTCTGGCTTCTTTCTGCCCAAGTCTCTCTCCCTGCCCCAAGTGTCCCCAGCACAGGTGGCTTCACTTCTGTTCTCTCAGCTCAGCAGACTCACTCAACTTTTTTTTTTGGCTCTGTCCTCCAGGCTGGAGTACAGTGGCTCCATCATGGATCACTGCAGCCTCTAACTCCTGGGCTCAAGTGATCCTCCAGTGTCAGCCTCCCAGGTAGCTAGGACTACAGGTGTGTGCCACAATGTCTGGCTAATTTTTAGTTTTATTTTTTCTAGAGATGGGGTTTGCTACATTGCCCAGGCTGGTCTCAAACACCTGGGTTCGGTTATCCTGCCTCAGCACCCCCAAAGTGCTGGGATTACAGGCATGAGCCACCACACTCAAACACTTGGGGTGGTTTTAAGCCCTCAGCGAGGTGCACCAACAGGACCCACAAGTGGCATGGGGCCTCCCTAACACTCCCATCCATGCAGACCTACGCAAGTTCCTCTCTCTGAATCTCAGCTACCACCACATACCATGCAAGTAGGAAAATGGGAGGACTGGGGGTGTGGCAGGCAGAGGCCACCTCTCTCAGGTCAGGCTTGCATGGGCTGAAGCCTGTCTTCCCATACCTGGGACATGACCTCCAAGGACCAGCTTGGTCAGTCAGTCATGGTGATGGGCTGGCTGGGGTTGGCAGGGAGCTTGCTCTCCTTCTCTGAGGGCCGGAGCAGTGTGGGGCCAAAGACCATGGCAAGGTTGTGCAGGGACTTCTTATTGACTGCTTCCTTCTCTGACACCCTGTAGAGGACCGAAGCAGAGGTGCTGTTTCAATGCCACCACCAGGATAGAAGCAGAGGGGCTGGGCCATGTTGGAGTCCTCAGGGAGGAAGAGACCTTGACCTTGATCTCGACCCTGCAAACTGACTCCAGCCCTGGTACTTCTGGGTTTCAGTGGCCCAGGACAAGGGGCCAGCTCTGGGCTGGTGGGGAGGTCTCCTCTATGATCTGGGTGGGAGGAAAGAGAGGGGTACAAGTGCACTACTGGCCATGGCCAAAGCTCTGAACTCTTTGTTAAGGCCACAGTGCAGAGAAAAGAGGGTAGCAAAAAGGAGAGGCTGGGGCAGGGGTGGCAGTGGTGCTAGTCTCTAGAAGCAGTGAGGGACTGCAGACAGGGATTGAGGGGAAAGGTCCTCAGTGCTGGGGGTCTGCTGGGAGCAGAAGGGCACCCCACGGCCTGGGAATCTGGAGCCCTGGGCAGCCACAGGAGAGTTGGATTACCTTTTCAGGTGGTCCAGAAGGAAAAGGAAGGTGAGCAGGTTGGCCTCCGGCAGGGACAGCAGCAGGTTGAGCAGGCAGCTCTCCTTTGCAACCGGGTCTGAAAGAGCTGCAGAAGGCGGTGCGTTACTCCTCAGGGTCACGAGCCGGAGACCTCTCCCAGGGTGGTCTATGGAGCACCCAGGGCTCATGTCACTAGAAAGGCCAGGCCCATCATTATCCTCACTCCCACAGCACTGGCCCCCAGTGGAGACCCTGTGAGGGGCGCCTGTGTGGGGTGTGAGCCACCCGAACACCTTTTCTCCACCTCACAGGGGTCAGTAGCACCCAGCAAACAGCAGCAGGAGGTGCCACAAAAGCAGCTGCTCCTGGTCAGAGCTTCCCTCGCTGCTGCCTCCTCCCCAGGGGAGCCCAAGGCAGGGGAGGCTTGGTGTGGAATGAAACAGGGGACTGAGGGACACAAGGAGGGGAAACGGCCCCAGCCCCACCAAATACGCAGAGACCCCCTTCGATGCCCTGGACACCACAGGGGCACCTTCTGGCTGGGAGAGCAGGTCCTCTGTGCATGGGACCGGGAGGTAGACTTGCCCTAAGGGTGATGTGGAGGCTACAGGTGCTGCACGCACCAGTACCCACTTTAGACATCAGCCTCCAGGTTGACTAAGGGTCAGGGCAGGTTTGAACCCATGCTTGACTGGGCCAGGACCCATGGCTAGAGCACCTGGGTGCCCTTGTTTAGCCCTGATCTGACAGAAGGAGGACAGCAGACTTCAGGACCCCACAGCACAGCAGTGCTGACCATTTCACCCTCTTGGTCTCCCCGAGGAATAGGGATGGGGAGCCCTGTGGGGATGGGCAAGGCCTTCCAGGACAGGTTCAGTTCTGGTCCCCTGCTTTCCAAAGTTGGGTTAAAACACTGATCATGGCAGAGAGGGCACAGCTCGGGTTCCCACACCTCACTTTTCACAGCCTCCAAGGGCAGCAGTGCATGTGGAGGAGATGTCTCCCACAAGGCCAAGGCCTCCAGTGCTCACCGATGCCCTCGGCGAAGTTGGGGTAGAACTCGTCAGTGAAGAGGGGCTCCGGCAGCTCACGGAAGTACAGCTTCAGCGTGCCTGCGATGGTGTTCACGTCCATCTCGCTCAACACCACCGACACGTTCTTGTTATCTGGAAAGAGCACGGAAATGCAGTGGCCTCCTTCAGGACCCCCAGTGGGTCTCCCACCATCCCTGCCTTGGCTAAACCACCATCCCTGCCACACTGACCACTATGCGGGTCCCTCCCAGGCTTTGAGCAGCTCATCTGACCCCTCTCAAGAGCTGTGTGTGGTTCTGTGTCGGCAGAGTTGATGGGGTGCGTGGGCATTCCCATTCCTCTCCCCTGCTTGTTCCGATGTGATGATCAGGAGGCGGCCAGCATGGCAGGACACAGTGCCTGGGTGGGAATCAGGTGGCTCTGCCCTGTACATAGCAACCACTCCTGCACCAGTGTCTTCTGATAGCAGGAAAGCCGTTGGAGAATCTGATTGGTTTCAGTGTTTGAACCGGTGTCTTCCTTTGGACCAAATTGGCCACTGGTACTTACGTCCTCACCACAGGCCAGGTCCATTCTGGGCCCCCAGAGGGAGCTAAAACTACCGCAGGGCCCACCCAGGGGTGCTGGGCATTCTAGTGATCCTGGTCAGGGTAGGTGGTGCGTGCCCCCAAAAAAGGTCTGCAGGCACAAACTCCTGTTGCTTTGAAGATGCTGGGCAAGGACCCTCTGGGGTCTCGGTGCCCTCCCCTGGCATTTGGGGCAGCTCCAGGTCCTTCATAGCCTCTAAGGGTTGGTGAGATGGAGGTGGAGACGTTGAAGCCCCGGTCTGAACTGGGCCCCATCAGTGCCTTCCGCCCTCCGCATCCTCAAGCAGGGCAGTGGACAGACTGCACTGAGTCCTGGCCTTCCATACCTCCTGTCCACCCCCAAGGCAGGAAGGCCAAGACCCTGAGGAAGCCCCTGGTGCACCCCAGCAAGCAGCATCTGTAGCTAGGATGGTTTAAAAACTGGCTTCTACAGAAGCTCCTTCTACAACTCTTTCTTCTCTTTCTTAAAAATAATATAACAGTAAATGAAGAAAAGACACAGAGAAGGATGTGACATGCCCGGGTCATGGAGTGCTCTAAGATCTCATCATGGACACCGGTGCCCACACCTCTATCCCATCCTGTGCAGGCTGACACTCACTGATGTCGAAGGCTGCCTTCAGCGCCTGGATGTCCGTGGCCACTCTGGACACGCAGTAGATGCCCACCTCCTCCATGCCTCGGCGCTTGATCTCCTCCACACACTGGCACACGATGTAGGGCACCTTGGACCTCTCTCTCCTGCAGGAGGAGGAAATGTTCTCAGTGTCCTGACAGTCCTGCTATTGGTCCACAGCACAGGAGACCTGACCCCTCTCTGCACACCCGGAGGTGGGGTGAGGACAGTGATGAAGGCGCCCAGGTCTGGGGCTGCACACAGAGCCTTCTGCATGCCTGATCTCCCTCTGCAAGCTCGGTCCTCATTGCATGTACTTTCTCAAGACCTTTCTAAGAGGCTGAAGCAGACAGACCCTCTGCAAGTCACATATGATCTTTGCGGGAAGGTCAGAGCCCTGCTTAGTAAAGTCAGCACAGGAAGGGCATCTGAAAGATTCCAGATCTGGGGTTAGCAGCCTGTGCCCCCAGCTAGGAGATCAGGCCTGGTTTTGGTCCTGCCATCCGTGTGCTGTGCAAGAGGACAATCCCCTGATCCCCGCCCTGGGCCCAGGCCTAAATAAACATCCGATGAATGAATGAAGTGTTGCCTCAGCACCAATGCTCCAAGTCCCATGATGCTAAGTGCTTTTCTCCTCTGAGTCTTAACAATGAACAATTTCAATACTGCCACACAGGACACTAGAGTAAGAATCCTTCAACGTTACAACACAGTGCTCTGCTGAGGCCTTAACTTTAGTTCTGTTTTGCAACTGGATTTGGGAGCACATCAAAGCTGCTTCCAAGCCACCCTCATTAGCAGTGGTTATTTGGGGGAGCTGCTGATGGCAGTCCTCGCTGCTCATGCCCAGAGCCCTCCCAGAGTGCTACACAAGTGGCTGCTGTGTAGTTGGGGGTGGGGAGTGGTGTTTAGACACAGATAGGAGTCCAGGGTACGACTGATGGAGGGCCCGGCCCACATGACCAGCAAGTTCAGGGGCCCAGCCAGATTTCATCCTGGGAAAGCAAATGAATTCTCTAAGGAAGTGATCTGTGTCTGCAAGAACTGCTCTCAAACCAACCAACAGGCTTCTCTTGGCAACTGACTCATGACAAAAGGGCAGGGGTTAGTTACAACCATTCAACAGGAACCTGGGACCATGACAAATTCCAAGCGAGGACAGAAAACCCTGCATTTGGGCAGTTCCTGGAGCCAGCCTACTGCTTCCAAGCAAGGCAGCAAGGACACTCCTGAGCTGGTTTGCAGGAAACACAGGAGGTAGCTGAACACACCAAGTGTTCTCTGGGGCCTGATCTCACTGTGCAGCAACCATGCACAGAGAGGAGAGACCCACACATGCTTTTTTCTGCAGAAACAGCTGAAGGGACAGGCGCCCGCAGTGCATGAGCCCAAGCCCCTCTGCACTCACTTGGTGACCACAGCAATCTTGACTCCAAAGACCCCTGTGTGTTTTCGGGACAGCATCCTCTTCAAGCTGAACTCCCTGCTGGTGAACTTGACTGAGAGCTTTACTTCAATCTATAGTGGGGAGAAGGGGCATAGTCCTCTAATGCTCCTGATGCTCATAACCCAAGGCCCCAAGGGCCCCTGGGAGCCTCATCAAATATTTCTACACACAAGGCATGCAGAGGTCTCAGCGTGAGGTGAGACCACCCCTCGGGGAAGCCCCTAGTCTACTTCAGAAAGAGCAAGGATTTTGAAGGCCCACCTCAGCCTCCCAAAATGCTGGAATTACAGGTGTGAGCCACAGTGCCCAGCCTTTCTTGGAGTCTTATACAATTAGGAGGCATCTAAGGATTTGAAATAAATTTTTATGCAAAATCTGAGGCTTACCCTGATTTGACTGTCTCTGTTCCTGGATTTTGCCTCTCAACTTAGAAATACTCTGGATGCCCCAAACTCTAACCTCCGTATCATCAGCCCATTAAGACTACTGTTTTCTTCCTGAGATCTATTTCTCTGTGCAAGTTTTGAATTGATATTGGCAAGAGTTTGTCTGATACAAACTAACTGGTGATTACTGCAACAGGTTTTTGTTTGTTTATTTGTTTGTTTGAGACAGGGTCTTGCTCTGTTCCCCAGGCTGGAATGCAGTGGCACAATCATGGTTCACCGCAGCCTCAACTCCTTCAAGCCATCCTCCCACCTCAGTCTCCTCAGTAGCTGAGATTACAGGCACACAACACCATGCCTGGCTAATTTTGTATTTTTCATAGAGATGGAGTTTCTCCATGTTGCCCAGGCTGGTCTCAAGCTCCTGTGCTCAGGTAATCCATCTGCCTCAGTCTCCAAAAGTGTTGGGATTACAGGCATAAGCCACCACGCCAGGGCTGGAACAGTTATTTAAAATATTTTTTTCAGGCAGGATGCTGTGGCTCACGCCTGTAATCCCAGTACTTTGGGAAGCCAAGGCGGACAGATCCCTTGAACTCATCAGGAGTTTGACACCAGCCTGGCTAACACGGGGAAACCCCGTATCTACAAAAAAATAACAAAAGTAGCTGGGCATGGTGGCACACCCCTGTGGTCCCAGCTACTCTGAAGGCTGGGGTGGGAAGATCGCTTGAGCCAAGGAGGCCAAAGTTGCAGTGAGCCAAGATCGCACCACTGTACTCCAGCCTGGGCCACAGAGCCAGACACTGTCTCTAAGTAAGTAAGTAAGTAAATAAATAAATAAATAAATAAAATATTTTTTCAGTTGTGACACCAAGTATTTAATGTAGTAAGACATTACTGTGTTTTGGTCTTTAACATCTTCCACTTTAGGATGGGCACAGTGGCTCATGCCTGTAATCCCAGCACTTTGGGAGGCCAAGGCAGGCAGATCACATGAGCTCAGGAGTTTGAGACCAGCCTGGCCAACATGGTGAAACCCCATCTTTACTAAAAATACAAAAGGAAACAAACAAACAAAACTATCTGGGCATGGTGGCGTATACCTGTAGTCCCAGCTACTCGGGAGGCTGAGGCAGGAGAATCGCTTGAACCCAGGAGGCAGAGGTTGCAGTGAGCCAAGATCGCACCACTGCACTCCAGCATGGGTGACAGAGTGAGACTCCATCTCAAAAAACAAAAACCCCACAGGCTGGGCACGGTGGCTCACACCTGTAATTCCAGCACTTTGGGAGGCCAGGGTGGGCAGGTGACGAGGTCAGGAGTTCAAGACCAGCCTGGCCAACATGGGGAAACCCCATCTCTACTAAAAATACAAAAATTAGCTGGGTGTGGTGGCAAACCTCCCTGGGTTGCTGTGAGCATTCTGCCAGAAAAATGTACTCCAAGCTCTTGAAGTAGGCCTGGCGTGTGTTTGGTGCTCAGTACATATTCAGTGTTCCTGACGCCGACATCATCACTGTGTTCATGGCACAGCCCTGTGCCGCCACGACTGGGCCGCCACCCAGACCTTCCTTTCTCACTCCAAGGGTGAACTGTGGACAGGGCCCCCTGGGAGGGGCTAGGGCCAGAGCTCTCCCAACTCTGGGGACCTCCGCCCGTGGGCTTCAGAAATGTGGCTTGAGAAAGGCGAGTGGGGACAGGGCCCCTGGAAAACCCCTCGAGGCCAGGCCCACTCCCAATATCCCTAAGACCAGGGGCTTGAGTCTTTCCTGCAGACAGATGTGGGCAGGAACCCACCCGACTCCACTTGGGGACGTGGCCGAACTAACAGGACAAATCCTAGTTCCTGGGCACCGCCCTCCCAATATCCTCGCAATTAGACACCCATTCAGCGGCACTGCACTGATCCGCACATCGAGATACACGGCGACATTCGCCCGCAAGAGCATGGCGGTTGCCCGAGCTCCCGGCTATTGGCCCAATAACTACATTTCCTAGAAGGGTATACTACATACTCGTTGGCGTCCGGACGCAAGCAAGTGCCCAAACTCCCACTAGGAAATGGAGTCTGACGCCTGCGCGGCGCAAAGCCTCCCGGGAGGTGTAGTTTGCGCCGTGCTGCGCAGGCGCACTTTCCAGCGGCGGCCGCCTGCTGCTCTTTGTGGCAGTAGCCGTCCTTTTGTGGGAGTTCGGTTTGTCCACTTGCCGGTCCCTCAGACCGTCAGCGGTCTCTGTCCGCCTCCGGGCCTGTCTGCTGGTCGGTCGGCGTCCGATGGCTCCGGGCCGCGGAACCTTAGGCCTGGCCCTGGTCTCCGAGTGCGGGTTCGCCCAGAGGAGCGTGTGGCGGGGGTGTGCCGGGGCGTGCGTGCGCCGGGCATGGGGCTGAGCCTGGTGTGCGGAGTGGGTATCTGCGGAGCCGGCCTGAGCCCCACCTCAGCCGGGCGCGGGGAGGGGGATCCGTGCGTGTGGTCGTGCAGCTGTGAGCGCGTGGCCGCCCCGCGAGGCTCGGCTGCAGGCCCCTGAGCCCCAGGAGCAGGACTCGCTCCTCTGGGCCTGCCCTGGGTCCTGGAGGCTACAGAGCTGCCCACTCCTCCCGGGGAGGCTGCCGTGGAGGCCATGGAGATCCCTGCCCCGGAGCCCGAGAAGACAGGTACAGCTTCGCTCTTGTAGTCAGCGTGTCTGTGGATTTGCACTTGAGAATATTGACACTCAGATCAGGCCAGTTTCCCAGAAGCATTCAGCATCTTTTTTTTTTTTTTTTTTTTTTTTTTTTGAGACGGAGTCTCGCTCTGTCGCCCGGGCTGGAGTGCAGTGGCCGGATCTCAGCTCACTGCAAGCTCCGCCTCCCGGGTTTACGCCATTCTCCTGCCTCAGCCTCCCGAGTAGCTGGGACTACAGGCGCCCGCCACCTCACCCGGCTAGTTTTTTGTATTTTTTAGTAGAGACGGGGTTTCACCATGTTAGCCAGGATGGTCTCGATCTTCTGACCTCGTGATCCGCCCGTCTCGGCCTCCCAAAGCGCTGGGATTACAGGCTTGAGCCACCGCGCCCGGCCTTTTTTTTTTTTTTTTTTAATGGAGTCTCACTCTGTCACCCAGGCGGGAGTGCAATGGCTTGATCTACGCTCACTGCAACCTCTGCCTCCCGGGTTCAAGCGATTCTTCCGCCTCAGCCTCCCAAGTAGCTGGGATTGCAGGTGCGCGCCACCACGCCCGGCTAATTTTTGTATTTTTAGTAGAGACGGGGTTTTGCCATGTTGCCCAGGCTGGTCTTGAGGTCAAGCGATCCGCCCGAGTCGGTCTCCCAAAGTGCTGGGATTATAGGAGTGAGCCACCGCGCCTGGCCTCCTGCTTCTTTCTTCCCCGTGCCCAACCATTTGTTCCCACTCAGACGTGCTTGATTGGGGGATAGCAGCTCTTTTCTTCATGAATTGGAGTGTCTGAGACACAGGCAGAATTATCCCTCGATGCTATATCAGTTGGTTCTAGCTGTTGGGGCTCGTTCCCCACCTGGCCTTGCTGGCAGGTTCGGCCTCCTCTCTGATTCTCACTTGTGCCACAACAGGTGGGCTTTAAGCTCAGCTGTGAGCCTAGTAGCCGTGGTCTTGACGCATTTCTCCTTCCCCAGCTCTTTCCTCTCAGGATCCTGCTCTTTCCCTGAAAGAGAATCCCGAGGATATATCAGGTTGGGGTCTTCCCGAAGCCAGGTCCAAGGTGAGTGGCTGCGTGTTCTTCCTTCTTTATGAAGAGGGTTGGCACATTCCCTCCCCAGCCCTGGATCATCAGCCTTCCACAGACCTTCACCCGGGTACCTGCTGGCCAGTCCTGAGGAAGCTCTGGGCAGTAGAAACAGCTCCAGTTGAAGAGTCCACATGTTGCCCGAAGTGTGCCTGGAGATGTACTCTATCGAATGCCTGCTCCAACCCCATTCAGTGGGTCAGTTGCTGGGGATCTCTCTGCCCAGCGCTGTCCTGGGAGCTCTGAGGAGTGGTTTTAGTGGAACCTGAGAAAGTAGGTGACGGCTCACATGGGGTCGCTTTGTCTATCCACATGCTGGCCAGGGGTTGGTGCAGGATGTTTGCACAGGTTGATTTACTGGGATGGAATTGGACAGGGGCACGTGCAGCAGCTGAGGAAGACCTGGATTGCAGCACTGGGTTAAGAGTGGTGGTAGGGGAGGCATCCCTGTGTGCTTTCCTCTGTGCCTGGCCCCTGGCATGGGGCCTTCATGGAGAGTCCTGGAGATTTGTAGAATCTGATGGATCAGCAAGGAATTGGCCCTGGGCACTTCTGCAGCCACGTGGGACCCAGATCCCTCCTTTTACAGACTGTGGACTCTGTTCCTCATTTTGTTTCTCTACGGCAACCACCCTGCCCCATGGTAGTATTTAGAAGGGTGCAGTTGACAAAGAGCACAGTAGAGTGAAAGATCTGGAGGGATGAGGGGTCTATGGGTTTTTTTGTTTGTTTGTTTGTTTTTTAGCATTTTGTGATTTTGTCAGTCTGCCACTCAAAAGAGGTGACAGCTGATTATAGACAGCTAGAAACAGCTGTAAAACGTGTATTGTGAGATGCGCCTCACTTCTGTAGTGTGTCACAATGCTTTATAGTTCTCAAGAAACTTGACAGTCAAATGCAATGCATGTTCCTTGACTAGGGTGTAGATCCAAAAAAATTGATAAAGGGCAGTTTGGGACAATTGATGAAATTTGAAAATGGGCTGTATCTTAGGTCATATTGTATCAATAGTAAATGTATTGCGTGTGATAATAGTACTGTGATTATGTAAGAGAATATCCACAGGAGATACCAGTTGAAGACTGTAGAGTGAGACGTCATGATGTCTGCAACTTACGTTCAAATGGTTCAGCAAAAAAAAAAAAAATATGTGCATGTATGTATGTCTGTATGTGTCTGTGCAGCTCCCTGTAGGTGGTAGGGCCCTTGTGCATGTGTTATCCCTATTCCTAAAATATTTGCTTGTTAGATCCTTGAATAACCAGTTGACTGTCCTGAGTACACATCACCTTTGGCGTTTTCTCTTGACAGTCTCATTCACACTCACAGTTCAAGTTGTTCTGTCTCCTGGGACATCTTGTGTGGTCTGTTCTGACTTCTCTGCTAGTGTCATTACCACATCGGCATCTGATTCCAACACATACTCTCTGGGCTTTTTATTCCCTTTCCTGCAGAATGAAGACACATTAGACATGGGCTTCTCCCAGTGGGCCAGAAATACCCACCAAAAAGGCCTGTGCGGGCCTCAGACCCTACCCTACTCTTGCTGGTTGATGCTCCCCACACTGAAGCCATGTAGTCTCTGACAGCCTTACTGGCCAGCACCATATTCTGATACCTTTGGGACTATTTTTTGTTTTTCTTTCGTTTTTTTTTTTTTGAGACAGAGTCTCACTCTGTCGCCCAGGCTGGGGTGCGGTGGCACGATCATAGCTCACTGCAGCCTTCAAATCCTGAGCTCAAGCAAATCCCCCACCTCAGCCTCCTGAGTAGTTGGGACCAAGATGTGCACCCCCACACCCGGCTTGGAGCTTTGTTTCAGCCCATTTTCTCCTTCCCTCAACTATCATCGTCCTTCATGCCTGCATGCCTCAGTTAGGGGTGTGTTCTCAGCATTTGTCCTCATCTCTACCTCCTCATCTGAAATCCAGTGTTTTGCGGGGTAAGGTTTTATTTAGGTGTAATTTATATACAGCACAACTGTGCAATTTTAGGTATACAATTTGATGAGGTTGAGCAAACATATACAGTTGTGTAACCAGCATCACAATCATGATATGGGACATTTCCATGACCCAAAAATGTCCTCATGCCCCTGTGCATTCCGTCCTCTCCCCTCTCCCCTCTCCCCTTGGTAACCACTATAGTTTTGCTATAGATTTTCCTCTTTAAGGATTTCATATGGAATTTATACTATGTGGTCTTTTGTCTCTGCTTTATTTCACTTAGCATATGCTTTTGAGTTTATCCATGTTGTTGTGTGAATCGGTAGTTTGTTCCTTTTTATTGGTGAGTAATACTCCATTTGTATTAGTCTGCTAGGGCTGCCATACAAAGTATGGCAGGAGCATTTAAACAACAGAAATTAATTTTATTACAATTCAGGAGGCAAGAAGTCTGAGATCAAGGCCAGGCATGTTGGCTCACGCCTGTAATCCCAGCACTTTGGGAGGCTGAGGCAGGCAGACTACGAGGTCAGGAGATCGAGACCATCCTACCTAACATGGTGAAACCCCATCTCTACTAAAAACACAAAAGAATTAGCCGGGCATGGTGGCGGGTGCCTGTAGTCCCAGCTACATGGGCTGCTGAGGCAGGAGAATGGCCTGAACCCAGGAGGTAGAACTTGCAGTGAGCCTAGATCGCGCCACTGCACTCCAGCCTGAGTGATAAGCGAGACTCTGTCTCAAAGAAGAAAAAAAAAAAGAAGTCTGAGATCAAGGTGTCAGCAGGGTTGGTTTCTTCTGAGGTCTCTTTCCTTGGCTTGTAGATGGCCACCTTTTCCCTACATCTTCACATGGTCTTACTTCCTCTATGTGTCCAAATTTCCTCTTCTTATGAGGACACCAGTTATATTGGATTAGGGCCCACTGTATTGAATTCATTTCAACTTAATTACTTCTTCAAAGAACCTCTCTCCAGGCCAGATGCAGTGGCTCATGTCTGTAATCCCAGCATTTTGGGAGGCTAAGTTGGGTGGATCACTTGAGGAACTGACTTAACAGGAATTCAAGACCAGCTTGGTCAACATGGTGAAACCCTGTCTCTACTAGAAATTCAAAAATTTAGCCAAGTGTAGTGGCGTGTGCCTATAGTCCTAGCTACTCAGGAGGCTGAGGCAGGAGAATCTCTTGAACCCAGGAGGCAGAGGTTGCAGTGAGCTGATATTGCACCACTGCACTCCAGCCTGGGTGACAGAGTGAGACTATGTCTCAAAAAAAAAAAAAAAAAAAAAAAAAAAAAAACCTCTCTTGGAGTTACTGAGGGTTGAGACATAGGAATTTGAGGTGAAGGATATACAATTCAGCCCATTACTCCATTGGATGGGTATTCCACAGTCGGCTTATCCATTCACCAGCTGATGGATATTTAGTCGCTCATAGGCTTTTGCTGTTACAAATAAATCCGCTATAAATATTTGAGTACACGTATGGCTGTGCATTTTAATTTCTCTTGCATAAATACCTAGGTGTGAAATTGCTGAGCCATGTAGTTTATCAATTTTGTTGATCTTTTCAAAAAACCATTTTTTTGTTTTATTGATTTTCTCTATTTTCTGTTTTCCATTTCATAGATTTCTGATCTTTATTATCTCCTTGGTCTCTTAAGATTGAAACTTACTTTACTTACTTTAGTGTCTTAAGATTGAAACATAGATATTGATTTGACACTTTTTTTCCTTGTATAGCATTCAGCACTATAAATTTCTAAGCACTGCCTCATCTATATCCTAGAACTTTTGTTACGTGACATTTTTATTCAGCTGAAAATCGTTTCTAATTTTCCTAGTGATTTCTTCTTCAACGGTATGTTATTTCAGAGTGTGTTGTTTCATTTTCTAATATTTAGGGCATTTTCCAGATGACTTTCTATTATGGATTTCTGATTTAATTCTCTTGTCGTCAGAGAATGAACTTTGTATGATTTAAAGCCTTTCAAATCTACCAAGATTTATTTTATTTCCCAGAGTGTGGTTTATCTTGGTAAATGTTCCACATGCCCTTGAAAATTATGTATTCTGTCTTTGTTGACTAGAGTGCTATGTGAATACCTGTTAAGTCAAGTTGAATGATGGTGTTTTTAATTGTTCTGTCAGTTTTTGCGTTATGTATTTTGAAGCTCTTTTAGTAGATGCATTTATATTTAGGATTGCCATGAGTTCTTAACGAATTAGGCCTTTTATCATTATGTAATATTCTCTTTATCTCCGATAGTCGTCTCTCTGAAATCTACTTTGCTATCACTATAAGCACTTCAGCTATTTTTTTTAATTAGTATTTGCAGGCTTTATCTTTTTCTACCCTTTCACTTTTAACCTATCTTTGTATGTAAAGTAGGTTTCTGTAGCTTGCTTTTTTAATTCAGTTAGACAGTCTCCACCTTTTAATTGGAGTGTTTAAACTATTCGCATTTAGTGTAATTATTAATATAGTTGGATTTACATGTCTCTTCCCCCCCACTTTTTTTTTTTTTTTTTTTGGGGGGGGGGCAGAGTTTCGCTCTTGTCACCCGGGCTGGAGTGCAGTGGCGCAATCTTGGCTCACTGCAACCTCCACCTCCTGGGTTCAAGAAATTCTCCTGACCTCAGGTGATCTGCCACCTTGGCCTCCCAATGTGCTGGGATTACACGCATGAGCCACCCCACCCAGACTTGCTATTAGTTTTCTATGTCTTATGCCTTTTTTGTTTCTCTTTTCCTCCCTTAATGGCTTCTTTTGAGGTAAACACATACTGTTCTAATATACTCTTAATTCCTCTGATTTCATTAATATTGTTCACCTTTTAGTTATTTGATTGGATGCTGGACATTGTGAATTTTACTTTGTTGAGTAGGTTTTTGGAATTTCTTAAGTGTTTCTGGGATTTGTTCTGGGATGCAGTGAAATTACTTGGCATCTATTTGATCCTTTCAAGGATCAAAGCAAGTCTGGAGTTGGGTGGTGGCCAGGATGCCCAGGCCCAGGGGGAGCAGGCGGGAAGGATTGGAAGGCAGTCAGGTGAGGACTGCAGGTAGCCTCTCTTGATCCCTTGGGGCACAGAACTTGCTGATATATACAAGGTTTCCTTCCTTAGAGTATAATAACGGTATCTAGTCTAAGTTCGGATCCTTTTGCATTAGTGAACTTTCAATAGAGTTGCTGGGGTTTTTGTACTATTAATATTCTCTCAAATTTTTAAGTTTGAAATTCTTGACCCCATGAAGCATAGCATCTTACCCAGGACTTAGAGCATGATACAACAACCATGTACAGCCCCTGGGTCCCACCTCAAGTTGCCAAGGCCCTGCTTTCCCAGTCTAGAAGGTGGTATGGGAATGTATGCCAATTCCCAGCCCCTCTCCCTGCCCCTGATCCCCAAATTCACTCATGGTCAGTGTCTACAGCACAACCTTCTGTGCATGGGAAGTCACCTGAGGTTAACCTTTTACTTGTAGAGTCCTTAATCAATCTCTGGCTCCTTTGGAACCATGGACACAGAATCAGTCCTGAGTGAGTGAGAACCTATATGTCATTTCAGGAATCAGTGAGTTTCAAGGATGTGGCTGTGGACTTCACCCAGGAGGAGTGGGGTCAGCTAGACTCCCCTCAGAGGGCCTTGTACCGGGATGTGATGTTGGAGAACTACCAGAACCTTCTTGCCCTAGGTAAGATCCCCCCAGCCCCAGGCTGGGCGTTTGCTGTCAGCCTTCTTCTGCGTGGTAGATATTAAGGAGGATCCCTTCAGTGCCAGCCCTGGTGCCAGATATGTCATGGGTTGGGAAGCAAGACCTGTGCCTTGGGGCACTCATGGCCAGGGGCCTCAGCCACACCAGAAGTCCCCAGGGGACAGCGTAGGAGCTGGTAGCATCCTTGCTTGGCATTTCCCCTGGTCCTGGGGTGGGGGCAGGGAGAGAAGAGAGGAAGGTGGGACCCTGGAGCCCAGCTGGCTCTGGAACGGTCCTCGAGCAATAAAGTAAGGACGTCAGCACACGTGGGGTCTTCAGAGTGTGCACTGGGATTTGGGTTCCAGTCTGAGACCCTCACCACTTTTGGCCCAGAGGACCTCCTGTTCCCAGAGAGGGTGTCCACTTCACAGGCATTGTCCTTGTTAGGGGCGGCCCCTGAGGTCAGCTGGGCCTGGAGAGCCGCAGCATGCCCAGCCCCACTTTCTCCCCACAAGCAGGACCTCCACTGCACAAGCCAGATGTGATCTCCCATCTGGAACGAGGCGAGGAGCCATGGAGCATGCAGAGGGAAGTCCCTGGAGGGCCCTGTCCAGGTGAGCAGAGGCACAGGTGGAAGGGTGCCGGCCCCAGCACCTCTGGCGGCACCTCCTCCTATGGCCCCTATTTTTCCCCCTCAATTTGCTCTAGTTCCATGTCACGTTCTCAGGTCCTCCACCAGACCCTCCCGCCTGTCTCCCTTCAGCACATATTGAGCACTGCCTGTGTGTTGAAACCTGTTCTGGGATACAACAGGGAGCAAACCGAGCCATTGGGACCAAATGGCCACCTGCTGATGGGGGTGGGGAGGCAGGAATAGAAATATTGAGCCAGTGATGTTGGCTGGGCAGCTGGGGGTGTGGGATTGGGGTCAGAGGGTCACCAGGGGAGGGGCAGCTGGCATTGGTCAGTGTCAGCATCAGGGCCAGCATCAGCATCAGGTTCAGGGCCAGTGTCAGGGCCAGGGCCAGCATCAGCATCAGAGCCAGTATGAGCATTAGCGTCAGGGTCAGGGCCAGCATCAAGGTCAGGGCCAGCATCAGCATCAGAGTCAGCATCAGCACCAGGGTCAGAGTCAGCATCAGCATCAGCATCAGGGTCAGAGTCAGCATCAGCATCAGGGTCAGCATCAGCATCAGGGTCAGCATCAGCGTCAGAGCCAGCATGAGCATCAGCATCAGGGTCAGCATCAGCATCGGGGTCAGGGCCAGCAGCAGCATCAGCGCCAGCAGCAACGTCAGGGCCAGCAGCAGCGTCAGAGTCAGCATCAGCATCAGGGTCAGCATCAGGGTCAGGGTCAGGGCCAGCGTCAGCGTCAGGGTCAGGGCCAGCGTCAGCGTCAGAGTCAGCGTCAGCATCAGGGTCAGGGCCAACATCAGCATCAGGGTCAGGGCCAGCACCAGCATCAGAGTCAGCATCAGCGTCAGAGTCAGCATCAGCATCAGGGTCAGCATCAGCATCAGGGTCAGGGCCAGCATCAGCATCAGCGTCAGGGTCAGCATCAGCATCAGGGTCAGTGCCAGCATCAGGGTCAGGACCAGGATCAGCATCAGCATCGGGGTCAGCATCAGCATCAACATCAGGGTCAGCATCAGCATCAGGGCCAGCATCAGCGTCAGGGTCAGGGCCAGCATCAGTGTCAGAGTCAGCATCAGGGTCAGCATCAGCATCAGGGTCAGGGCCGGCATCAGGGTCAGAGTCAGCATCAGCATCAGGGCCAGCATCAGCGTCAGAGTCAGCATCAGCATCAAGGCCAGCATCAGCGTCAGGGTCAGGGCCAGCATCAGGGTCAGGGTCAACATCAGCGAGGGCTTCTAGGTTGTGGCCAAGATGGCAGCCCTCCATGAGGGAAAGGGGACCGGGGTGGGTCTTGAGCAGAAGGTGGTCTGTTTTTCTTCTCCAACATTCTTTTTGTAGACTTCTCTTCTGAGTTGGTTGATGAATAAGTGAATTAAATAATTTCAGCTTAATTTATTGGACAGTGACTGCTGAGCATGTTAGGTGTCTAGAAAGCTTGAGAAACACCTTTCTGTGGGAAAGGCAGCCAATAAGCTGTGGAGCACAGAGCACAGGGGTCGGGGAAGGCAATCCCTTCTCCATACCCGCTCTGCTGCCACACACCACCCAGCCCCAACCTGCAACAGCAGCTGTAGCCCCAGCTTTCTGGTCTTTATTTCTCACCCCAGCCTCTGATGCTTGCTTTGTCCTCTTTGACAAAATTACAGGTTTTAAAAAATTCATATTTTTGTTTGATTCGTATATGAATACACTGAAAATGAGGCTGAAAGGTTATTGAAATCCTGGATAATCTTTCCACCCAGAGATAACTGTTCTCTAATAACTGACCACATCACTGATTCCTCTGGGCCGTTCCTCTGTGTGCGGATAGACTTTTCTAAAGCTACACGTGGCCGGGTGCAATGGCTCACACCTGTAATCCCAACACTCTGGGAGGCCAAGGCAGGCAAATCACCTGAGGTCAGGAGTTCGAGATGAGCCTGACCAACATAGAGAAACCCCATCTCTACTAAAATTACAAAATTAGCCGGGCATGGTAGCGCATGCCTGTCATCCCAGCTACTCGGGAGGCTGAGGCAGGAGAATTGCTTGAACCCGGGAGGTAACTCCAGATAACAAAAGTGAAACTCTATCTCAAAAAAAAAAAAAAAAAAAAAAAAAAAAAAAAAAAAATTAGCCAGGCGTGCTGGTGGGCACCTGTAATCCCAGCTACTCTAGAGGCTTAGGCAGGAGAATCGCTTGAACCTGAGAGGCAGAGGTTGCAGTGAGCCATGACCGCACCATTGCACTCCAGCCTGGGAGAGAGAGCTAAACCCCGTCTCAAAATAAATAAATAAATAAAGCCTTACACACCCTTGGAAGCACAGCATCCATGCCGGAGTCTGGCTACCACACTGGCCATGGCGTAGTGAGCATCCTCACGTGATGTTTACTGATTGCACATTACCCCTTAGATGTATGTGCCCTGCTATGTTGTTGGCCCTATTGCTGCCAAAACGACTTTTTTCTGGCCTGGGCCTCTTCTTTCTGCTCTATGCACCTTCCCTAGACTCTCACCTCTCACTTGGTGTGAGCATGGTCTACACTATAGCAACACCAGCTGAGCTGCAGCCCTGTGTCACTGACCATCTCGTGGGCCTCTGCCTGCATGTCTAAGACCAGACTTGGAACTGGACCTTCCTCCTCCCGTCCCTGTCTTTACAAAAGCTTCCACCGTCCATCCTTGGCTTGGGTGTTTGCTGAGGTCTCATCCTCTCCCCCATTTCCTCTCTTGCCACCTTCAGTCAACAGCTAGAGCCAGCAGTTTTAGCTCCTCAATGGCTCTCAGATCTGCTGCTTCCTGTTCATTTTCACAGCCTTGGTACCAGTCTGAAGTTGCCATTTTTCACCTGAATTACTCAGATGGCCTCCCTAACTGGCCTCCCTAACTGCTCGCTCCCACCTCCTCACACACCACCAAAGCCACCTTCAAGACAAACCATTATACCAGGCTCAGGGGCTCACACATCTAATCCCAGCGCTTTGGGAGGCCAAGGCAGGAGGATCGCTTGAGCCCAGGAGTTGGAGGCTGCATTGAGCCATGATTGCACCCCTGCACTGCAGCCTGGACAACAGAGCGAGACTCTGTCCCCGCCCCCCACCAAGACACCACATGATCAAGTCACCCTCTGTGCAAAAGGCCTTTCTTCCCCGACTGCCCTCTGAGTCAGGCATCTGGTCACCTCAAACCCATCCACCTTGCCAGGGTCACCTCTCAGCCTTCCTGCCTCTGCGTATCTTGTCTTCATCTTACTGTCTCACCTCTGAGCCTCTGCACATGCTGTTCGCTCTCCACCTGGCCACCTGCCATGTGTGCCATGGCCAGTTCCACTTGCCCTGCCCTTCTGGATGGGTTGGGGCCACGGGCAGCACCACCATGCAGCTCTGCCCACTGCACTAGATGCCCCTTTTTAAGCCTGGGGAGGACAGAATTAGAAATAAAATCTCCTGCCAGCTCAGAAAACCTTGCTATAGAGATAGAAAAGAAAGAAAGCCTTCTTATTGAATAAGTGTTTAACCAGATGTGGTGTGCATGAGAGAAAGAAACATCCCCCTTTGACAGAGGAGACAGATCCAACCCAGCACACAGGACAACTGTCTTCACCTAAAGGAAGAGGACAGCTTTTTGGGGGTTTATTATTATTATTATTATTATTTTGAGATAGGGTCTCTATTGCCCAGGCTGGGGTGCAGTTGCATGATCATAGCTCACATCCTTAATCTCCCCAGGCCCAGGTGATCCTCCCACCCCAGCCTCCTGAGTAGCTGGGACTACAGACACGTGCCATCATTCCTGGTTAATTCTGTATTTTTTGTAGTGGGGTCTGTGTTGCGCAGGCTGGTCTTGATCTGGGCTCAAGTGACCCGCCCACCTTGACCTCCCAAAGTGCTGGGATTACAGGCAAGAACCACCGCGCCCAGCCTCTTGTACCTTTTTGACAAGCAGGAAGTTACATCTTGGACTGGACTCTTGGACTAGGGTCATTTCGCTTCTGAAAAGGTTTGCACGCGTCTCAGAGAAAGCATTTGCAATTCCCAGTGTTCTAAAGGGAAGCGCTGGAGTGTGGGAGGCCCTTTTTTCCTTTTGGCACCACAGACAATTTTTAATTCATTTATTAGTCCCAGCTACTCGGGAGGCTGAGGCCGGAGAATGGCGTGAACCAGGGAGGCGGAGCTTGCAGTGAGCTGAGATCACACCACTGCACGCCAGGCTGGGCGACAGCGAGACTCCGTCTCAAAAAACACAAACACAAAAAAAACTTGTATTTGCCCTGTGTATTACGAACACCTGCCATGGTATTGACAGAGCGGTCTGTCAGCCGACGTGTCTGTGAATAAGTGTAATCCTGATCACCAGCTCCCGAGCTTGCCCCTTTCTCAGCCCCCTTGGTGCTTGTAGCTGCTCCTTCGGGGATTCCCTTGGCCTCTCCACCTTTCCCGGTCTTTGCTCTACGGTAGTTCCTTGCGTTTTCTTCCTTTCCTTTCTTCCCGCTCTTGCTTGCACATCTCATCCTGGGCTCTCCCTTCTCTCTGCCTGTGCCTTCCAGCCTTGGCCCTGGTGTCCTCTCCTCTTTTCTGGGCTTATCTGCATCTCCAGGTCGGTTCTCAAATCTGAATTCTAGGCCAGGTTTCCGCTTGCTCACAGAAAATCACTTTCAATATCTTACAGAATGGGAGCTGAAGGCGGTGCCCTCTCAACAGCAGGGCATTTGCAAAGAAGAACCGGCCCAGGAGCCCATCACGGAGCGGCCCCTGGGCGGGGCGCAGGCGTGGGGGCGCCAGGCCGGTGCTCTGCAGAGGAGTCAGGCTGCGCCCTGGGCGCCTGCACATGCTATCGTCTGGGACGTCCCTGTAGAGAAATTCCCCCTTAGGTGTCCCCTCTTCGCCCAGCAACGCGTTCCCGAGGGGGGACGCTTGCTGGACACACACAAGAACGTCCAGGCTACTGAGGGCAGAACCAAGGCTCCTGCTAGACTGTGTGCGGGAGAAAACACCTCTACACCAAGTGAGCCGCACAAGTTCCCCCAGGCCCGCCGGCAGCGCGGGGTCGGCGCTGGGGAAGGCGAGTTCGTGTGCGGCGAATGCGGGAAGGCGTTCCGCCAGAGCTCCTCCCTCACGCTGCACCGGCGCTGGCACAGCCGGGAGAAGGCTTACAAGTGCGATGAGTGCGGCAAGGCCTTCACCTGGAGCACCAACCTACTGGAGCACCGACGCATCCACACGGGCGAGAAGCCCTTCTTCTGCGGCGAGTGCGGGAAGGCCTTCAGCTGCCACTCGTCCCTCAACGTGCACCAGCGCATCCACACGGGCGAGCGGCCCTACAAGTGCAGCGCCTGCGAGAAGGCCTTCAGCTGCAGCTCACTGCTCAGCATGCACCTGCGGGTGCACACCGGCGAGAAGCCCTACCGGTGCAGCGAGTGCGGCAAGGCCTTCAACCAGCGTACGCACCTCACACGCCACCACCGCATACACACGGGCGAGAAGCCCTACCAGTGCGGCTCCTGCGGCAAGGCCTTCACCTGCCACTCCTCCCTCACCGTGCACGAGAAGATCCACAGCGGGGACAAGCCTTTCAAGTGCAGCGACTGTGAGAAGGCCTTCAACAGCCGCTCGCGCCTCACCCTCCACCAGAGGACGCACACGGGCGAGAAGCCCTTCAAGTGCGCCGACTGCGGAAAGGGTTTCAGCTGCCACGCGTACCTGCTCGTGCACAGGCGCATCCACAGCGGCGAGAAGCCCTTCAAGTGCAACGAGTGCGGCAAAGCCTTCAGCTCCCACGCCTACCTCATCGTGCACCGGCGCATCCACACAGGCGAGAAGCCCTTCGACTGCAGCCAGTGTTGGAAGGCCTTCAGCTGCCACTCGTCCCTCATCGTGCACCAGCGCATCCACACTGGTGAGAAGCCCTACAAGTGCGGCGAGTGTGGCAGAGCCTTCAGTCAGAACCACTGCCTCATTAAACATCAGAAAATCCACTCCGGGGAGAAGTCGTTCAAGTGTGAACAATGTGGGGAGATGTTCAACTGGAGCTCGCACCTCACTGAGCACCAGAGGCTGCACAGCCAGGGGAAGCCCTTGGCCATCCAGTTCAACAAACACTTACTCAGCACATACTACGTGCCTGGCAGCCTGCTGGGTGCAGGGGATGCTGGGCTGAGGGACGTGGACCCCATCGACGCGCTGGATGTGGCAAAGCTCTTGTGCGTCGTTCCGCCCCGAGCTGGCAGGAATTTCTCCCTGGGAAGCAAACCTCGAAACTAACATGATGTGCTTTGGTGTCAGTAGCCGCTTTCGGAGCTACTCAACGAGGAAAGCACCCTGATCCTCCTTGGCTCCTAGATCCAGACCACCTTCCTCCAGCTGTGGGAGCCTTGCCTTATCACCCCAATCAGGTCTGCAGGCCAGGGTGCCTCTTTTAGTTAAAGTCAGTCACCTCCCCAGAAGGGCCACACTCCAGGAGGAAAGTTGAGAGCCATTTGAGGTAGTCCTGTCACCTGTTTTCCTTGATGGACCTGGAAGTTGTTGACGAGGGGAAAGATCTTTCTTGCCAATAAAAAGAAGGGATATTGTTGGGTGCCATGGCTCACACCTGTAATCTCAACACTTTGGGAGGCCAAGGCAAGGGGATCACTTGAGCCCAGGAGTCTAGGACCAGCCTGGACAACATGGTGAGACCTCGTCTCTATAAAAAATGCAAAAATTAGCCAGATGTGGTGACGTGTCCCTGTGATTCCAGCTACTCAGGAGGCTGAGGTGGGAGGATGATTTGAGCCTGGGAGGTCAAGGCTGCAGTGAGTCATGATTCACAGCACTGCACTGCAGCCTGGGTGACAAAGCAAGACCCTGTGTGAAATAAAAAGGGGGTATATCAACTGTTGTACCCTCGGACGGGCTCCTGACATGGCTTCAGTCAGGAGTTTCCTCCATAAACTATTATTTTCAGAATAATAATAAAACAAGAATTATGAATAGCATTACTTTCCAGTGAACATTATTATATTGCTAGAGAGGAGAATAATCTTGGGTGGTGGGCATTTGGAAAAAGTGAATTTCCTGGACTTACCTCATGTAAATAGCTCTACTGCAGAGCTGTGTATTAGTGACAGTGCAGTCAGGGGCGTTCCCACAGCTGTCACAGCATGACCCAGCATCGTTGTAGCCACATCCTAACATGCCAACATCACCTCTTGCCATTTAGCCCCTGGTGAGAAATTGGGAACTCCCAGGCAGTGCCCAGTGCATCCAGGAAAGATGGGCACGACATCAAGAGAGAGGTGTCTGGAGGCTCCCCTTCACTGATTGGGGCTGGGCAAGGCCACCCTGGGCTGGTGAGGCTGCCCTGCAGGGCTTCTCACTATGTAGCACCAGTCACCAGCCCAGGTCACAGAATAAGCCCCTCCCAGCATCCACTGGAGAGGGGGAGCTGAAGCCCAGGGAGACGGGCTCCATGGTGGTCCCACATGGAGGTGTTGTACAAACCCTGGAAAAGGTGGCTCTCCGTCCCGACACTCTTCAGAGATAGGAAGACAGAGTTAATCTTGAATGAATGTTATTTCTACTCCGTCCTAAGCAAGAATAAGCTGCCCCCTTGGTGATAATACTTTACATTTGTATGGAGTGCTATCATTTATGAAATTCTTTCAGTATGCTTTTTAAATTATGCTGGCAAAATAACCACAGTTCAGAAAATGTGGACTTATGAAAAATAAAATCCCCATAATTCTTAATAAAACTGCATTTTGCACTTTGATACATTACCCTCTGCTTTGTTCATATAGAACTTTGCATTATTTTAAACATAGCATATCTGTAGTTTTTTTTTTTTTTTTTTTTTTTTTTTTTTGAGACGGAGTCTTGCTCTGTCGCCCAGGCTGGAGTGCAGTGGCCAGACCTCAGCTCACTGCAAGCTCCGCCTCCCGGGTTCACGCCATTCTCCTGCCTCAGCCTCCCGAGTAGCTGGGACTACAGGCGCCGCCACCTCGCCCGGCTAGTTTTTTGTATTTTTAGTAGAGACGGGGTTTCACCGTGTTAGCCGGGATGGTCTCGATCTCCTGACCTCGTGATCCGCCCGTCTCGGCCTCCCAAAGTGCTGGGATTACAGGCTTGAGCCACCGCGCCCGGCCGCATATCTGTAGTTTTTATCTTGTTTCCCCGTTTAGCTTTGTAGCAAATTTTTTTTTTTTTTTCCGAGCATCTAAACTCTCCTTGTTATACTTCTAAACAGAGGCACAGTGTTCTCTCTGGTCTCTTAGATACTCTTTCGTTGGATGTTGAAGTTATTTCCATGGTGCAGTGGTGTGATCACAGCTCACTGAAACCCCAGCCTCCCTGGCTCAGGTGATCCTCCCACCTCAGCCTCCTGAATGGTTGGAACTTTGGGACTGCAGGTGTGCACCACCATGCCCAGCTAAATTTTTCGGGGAGCAGAGGGGTCTCACTGTGTTGCTCAGGCTGGTATTGACCTCCTGGTCTCAAGCGATCCTCCCACCTCAGCCTCTCAAAGTGTTGGGGTTACAGACATGAGCCACTGCGCCCAGCCTATTGAACTTTCTTTTTGAAAAATATTTGAGTATGTCCTTTGTCCCTCTTTATATTGGAGTCTTGATGTTTTTCTTTTATGTATGTAAAAACTTTTCCCTGATTATAAATTTTATATGTATATTGGAGAAAATTTTTTAAAATCACAAAATCATAATAAAAATGACCCTCAGGTTCCAGCTCAGTGGCTCATGCCTGTACTTTGAGAGGCCAAGGCAAGATCGCTTGAGCCCAGGAGTTCAAGACCAGCCTGGGCAACATAGGGAGATCCCATCTCTACAAAAAATACAAAAAAAAAAAAAAAAATTAGCTGGGCATGGTGGTGCATGCCTATAGTCACAGCTACTCTGGAGGCTATGATGGGAGGATTGCTTGAAGCCAGGAGGTCAAGGCTGTAGTGAGTCATAATGGCACCACTGCACTCCAGCCTGGGTGACAGAGCAAAACCCTGTCTCAAAACAAAAACCTTCAGAATCAGTTCATGGATCATTACCTGGAGATAAGTACATTAACATTTAGATACATTGTCTTCCAGTTGTTTTCTATGCATGTATACATATCATTTTTCATTTAAAAGAAAATTAGGCTGGGTGCGGTGGCTCATGCCTGTAATCCCAGCACTTTGGGAAGCCGAGGTGGGCGGATCACCTGAGGTCAGGAGTTCGAGACCAGCCT